>NC_069505.1:410889743-410997243 GCF_027579735.1 Bombina bombina
TTTATTTTAATAACAGCCTTGCTAAAAATAAGCAGATTTTTCACCACTTATTTGTAAAATTCTATAAAGGTTTAGTAAAGGAAAATCTTGGCTAGAAAACACAAGGTTTCTATGACAACGGTGGTAAACCATCAATGCTATACGTTCCTGAAGTTCCCAAGTGCAGGCATTAGACATTTGAGTTATTTATTTTTCTCCACTTGATTTTGCCAATTTCATCCCCTCTGTGTTGATCCCCTCTCAGGGCGCGTGCTGATGATTTATAAATAGAGTCTTCTCTCAGCTTGTTTGGACGTATCTCTTATTGTGCAAGACAAAGAGCAGGACAGGACTTTCAGCATGTACCCAATGGCGGAGATCTGAACATCTCATTCCTAGTCTCAACACATCTTTAACCCCTTGGATACCAGCTGCTGTTGTGGCAAATTACTTTGCCAAAAATGTTATAACTGTAAATATTTGAATGGTAGTTTTGATTCTAAAAATCTGAGCTTGAGCCCTATAAAAAGTAATTGACACACACACACATATATATATATATATTGTACAACAAATAAGCGAGGACATGCAGGAACCATTAACCAAGTTTTATTCAAGCTTGACAAGTGGAACACTAAACAGTGTACAAGTACAAGGCTCGGTGTGTGTGTGTATATGTATGTATATGTGTGTGTGTGTATATATATATATATATATATATATATATATATATATATATATATATATATATATATATATATATATATATATATATATATATATATACTGTATTCATAATATTATATTCATTCTTCCAGTGTTTCTTATTTAAAGGGACATTAAACCTAAACATATTCTTTCATGGTTCAGATAGCACAAACCTATTTAAACAAATTTCCAATGTACTATCAACTTTACTTCATTCTCTCAGTATCCTTTCTTAAAGAAGCAGTAATGCAATACTGGTAGCTAGCTGATCACATCGGTAAGCCAATTACAGGAGGCATATATATGCAGCCACCAATCAGGAGCTAGCTCCCAGTTGCTGAGCCTACCTAGATATGCTTTTCAACAAAGGGGAACAAATGTAAATTTAGATAAAATAAGTAAATTGGAAAGGTGTTTAAAATTTATTTGTTTTGTCTGAATCATGAAATTTTAAAAAATTGTTTCATGTCCCTTTTAAATTCCCCTTCTCGCTTATTTTGGCTTTGTATTTGTTTTGGATCAGACAAAGGACATTTAACAGGGACAGTTTTGCAAATGTATGGTTGTTAATACCTTTGATTATTGAAGGTGCCACTGTTAGCAATACCCTAAAATATTCATTGATCCAGTCATAGTTCTGCACAGCCAAGAGACAATCACCTCTCTGTAGCCTGATGTGCTGCTGAGATTTGGGGCCTCACAATACCATGTAAAATTATAATACAACCGCCCCACTCTAATCACTAGCAGGTTAAAGGGACATGACAGCCAAAATTGTTCTTTTTATGATTTCCTTTGATCTTATTGTATTCTTTGTTGAAGAGATACCTAGTTAGGCAGCGTGCACGTTTGGCGCTCTATATAGCAGCAGGTTTGTCAGAATGCTTTGGAACTAATGTTATCGGCCGTTTATTCACAATATATAACTTTGTTAAAAAACATTCTTGCAAAATGGTGGCTATATAGTGCTCCAGCCACGTCTACGTCCCTGAACCTATCTACCTGCCTTTTAACAAAGGATACCAATAGAATGAAGGGATTTTGATAACAGAAGTTAATTGTAAACGTTCTTAACATTTACATGATCTGTCTGAACCATAAAATAAAAAAATTTCCTTTTAAAAATCGCTACTTTATATCTTCTTAAAATTACAATACATGGCGGGATCCCAAACTTTTTTTTTTTTTTTTTTATTTCTTCTTCAAGGGATACAATAAAGTATTGTGGGGTTTTTTTTTTATGTTATTAGGCGGCTCTGTTCTGCCATTTCAATTAGTACATTGTGGGATTCATAGTTTTCCTTCACTTGGGGCTATAGCCCTTCAAAGGGGTACATTTACTAACCCTGCAGGCAGACAGGTTCGTAAGTAGCGATCCTTTACACCTGCTATTGCCGTTTTGTGATGTTTCATTGTATGGGAAAATTTAACATTGCACAAGAAGTTTCTTGTGCTAATGCCGCCCCTTGCTCCGGTGCAACCAATTGCATTAGAGCAGGGCATGTCAATCATCCTGAACAAGTGAGTGTCAAGGTGATGGATCTCGTCACCTCTGAGTTGGCGGAGAGGAATAAAGAAGTAGTTTAGTTTATGTGTACCGTCTCCACACAGCCAAAAAATCTGCTATAACAGCTAAATTTACCCTAAAACCATCACAACACCAGTAGTATAAGCTCAAGACCTCTTATGTCACATTTATTTATTAGCTGAATTCTACATCTATAAAGATCATCATATTTATTATAATCTATTGGTGTATTCAGGTTTTTGTGTTTCTTTAGGCACTGACAAATATTTGCAGCACAACTGGAAGCCAGGGGCTTATGGAGGTGTCCACTAGACCAGGGTTCTTCAAACAACGGGTCGGGACCCATTACTGGGTCGCAACACCATGTTTACTGGGTCACGGCTTGTGTGTGTTGTATGAGAATGTTTGTGGTGTTTGTGTCGGTTGCATGAGAGTGTGTGTGGTGTGTCTGTGGCATGAGAGTGTGTGTTATTACTACAATCAGGAGTAAAGTACACACACATTTAGTCACTTTGCAAAAATTGCAGCTATCTTGTATATTAGTTACTAATATTTTCAAACAAAGTATAAAAATAGGGTTGCAAAGATATGTGGTATCATGACACTGGGTCTTGGGGGGGAAAAAACCCTAGACGCAAGCAAAATATGCCCTTGCTATGATATTTACTGTGCTACCTCCTCTGCTGGGTGATTTCATGTGACTCTACTACTCTGTATTTGGCTTTTGACTGAAATAAGCTTCATTTGAGTAATCTGCCAGAGTCCTTTAAACCAGGGTTTGACAAACCCAGGCACCAGGGAGCTACTGGTCCCTTAAGATTAAGTCCTAGCACGTTGGTTTCAAGTCTACAAGATACTGATGGGTGCTGGGCACCACCAGCTGCACCTAACATTTAGCGTGGCTGGATTGTTTCTATGCCCCCTCCGCTGTGAAATCCACTTTTATCAGGTTATTATATAAAGTATGGGTGTTCAAAGATTTTGAACAAATTTGTTGAGCCCTGCTTTAAACCCCACTAGTGCACTGCTGCTCCTAAGTCTAAGACGTTCATGATTTAGACAGAGCATATAATTCTAAAAAACTTTCCAATTTACTTCTTTTATTTAACATTAAATCAATCCATACACCTTCCCTGTTCTTTGTTGAATGTGTCTAAAGCTGTAATAAAAGAAAAAAATGTTTGTTCTATATTTCTAAAACCATTTTAGCTAAATAAGTAAATAAGTAGAACCAACTAGCATATAGAGAGATTTTACATTGACAATTAGAAAGACAAACAAAGTGTCTATCCTTTGTAGGGATTAAGCGGTTATATAGGGTCATTGGCGCAAACATTACACACAAATTCCTTTAGAACATAACATTTTTGCGTTATCAAGTGCCTTTAAAGGACACTAAAGTAAGAATTAAACAGCAGCAGTTTTAAGTAGCCATGGGTATTCGGATGCTTCGTTAGGATCTGAAGGCGGTTGCTAGTGGAGTTTGGCTCTTTTCGAAGCCATTGTTCTGTCATAAAAAGCTACCCTAGCACTGCTCATGCGGTGCGTCATAAAAAGCTACCTTTGTGACTGCGCATGCGGGTAAGCAAACAGTCACAGGCCACGTTCGGCAAACATCGAGACCCAGCGCCAGTCATAGTGAGCTGAGATGCTCAGATGCTTGCTCGTCTCACTCCCAGCGTTGCCAGCACGCTGGAAAAGCTGGGAGTTACATCATCTGAGCGTTCCGCGAACGCCCAGCAAGTGCTGGGCTCGCTGGAGGTGCTTGCCGAACGCGGCCACAGAGGCATAGGTTAAGGAATTTCTCCACTGTCAGAAAAAGCTACCCTGTACTCCACATGTCATGCACTGTCTGAGGTCACAGTATTCCACACATTTATGTTACATATTTGGATAGCGGTGACGTCAAATAGCGCATGTGCAGTGCTAGAGTAGCTTTTTCTAATGGGTAGCTTATTCTGACAGTGACAGAACACCAGATTTCTTCTTGTGAAAGTGCAAAATAGAGATTTTTTTTTTTACTTCTTGGACTCCAGGTTTAAAGAAATATAATAGGTTATGGGTTACTATGTTAACATTTTCTTAAGAGGATACTCTCCTATTTCAAATGATGACTCGCTTGACCAACATTAATTTCAATATTTTTATTTCTTAACCAATTGTAGACCATCGGCTAAACTAATAAAAGGGAGGAACTGTGTCTTTTTTTGGCATCACCTTCTATCAAAACTAAACCAGCATACACCTATGAACTCTCATTTTAACCTTGTTATGCCGTTCTATTCCGTCATATTTACACTGGGCTTTAAAGCCGTTATGACGGAATAGAACGTCATAACAAAACGGCTGTCCTGAAGCCTTCTGTGCTTCAAGGACTTGATCGCGGTCTGGAGGGCGTTCCTAGGGTTGTAGGGACGCCCCCCAGATGCGATCCAATAATTGAAATCTCGCGATCGTATGTACGATCGCGTAGTTTCAATTTGTCTACATCGGAACAGGTGTTCCGATGTAGACACTTTAACCCTGTCACGAAAGGGTTAAGGAACAGGGTTTTTAGCCTTCAATGATAGGTCACATGATGCCCTAGATATGTTGTCATGTGATGCTCTAGATATCACATGGTTGTCACATGACGCCTAAAGATATCATATGGTTGTCGTGAATATATAGATATGTGGGGGGTTTTATCTAATACATCACTGTGCAAAATGTTAGAGCTTTTATAAATACATTTTCATAATAGGAAAAAAATATATACGGTTGATGTAAGAAGAAAAAAATACCATTTATCACATTAGATAGTAGCTTAAGAGGACATCAAACTTAAAATTAAACTTTCAAAAGTTAGCTAGAACACAACTTTCCAATTTACAGCTGCTACCAAATTTGCTTTATTCTCTTGGTATCTTTTGTTGAAGAGGCAAAATGTACTACTGGGAGCTAGCTGAGTACATCTAGTGAGCCAAAAACAAGAGGCATATATGTGCAACCACCAATCAGCAGCAAGTTCCCAGTAGTGCACTGCTGCTCCTAAGTCTAAGACATTCATGATTTAGACAGAGCATATAATTCTAAACAACTTTCCAATTTACTTCTTTTATTTAATTTGCTTCCTTCTCTTGTTATCCTTTGCTGAAAGGTTTATCTAGTGAAGCTCAGGGACAGCAAAGAACCTTGGTTCTAGCTGCTGATTGTGTGTGTGTGTATATGTATGTATGTATATATATATATATATATATATATATATATACCGATTGTCATTGGCTCACCCATATGTTCAGTTAGAAACCAGTAGTGGATTGCTGCTCCTTCAACTAATGATACCAAGAGAATGAAGCAAATTTGACAATAGAAGTAAACTAGAAATTAGTTTAAAAATTGTATGTTCTACCTAAATCATGGGGTTCATGTCCCTTTAAGTGGTTGTGTTTTTTGGGGGGTTTTTTTTAAAGTGTTTTTGAAAATGGGGTGGGTGTCAATACTCTCTCTAAATATTGTTATTTTTTGTCTCCACCATACAGTGAGGGAAAAATTATTCGATCCCCTGCTGATTTTGTACGTTTGCCCACTGACAAAGAAATTATCAGTCTATAATTTTAATGGGTGGGTTTGAACAGCGAGAGACAGAATAACAACAAAAATCCTGAAAAACGCATTTCAAAAAATTTATACATTTGCATTTTAATGAGTGAAATAAGTATTTGACCCCTTTGCAAAACATGACTTAGTACTTGGTGGCAAAACCCTTGTTGGCAATCACAGAGGTCAGAAGTTTCTTGTAGTTGGCCACCAGGTTTGCACACATCTCAGGAGGGATTTTGTCACACTCCTCTTTGCAGATCCTCTCCGAGTCATTAAGGTTTTGAGGTGATGTTTGGCAACTCAAACCTTCAGCTCCCTCCACAGATATTCTATGGGATTAAGGTCTGGATACTGGCTAGGCCATCCAGGACCTTAATGTGCTTTTTCTTGAGCCACTCCTTTGTTGCCCTGGCCATGTGTTTTGGGTCATTGTCGTGATGGAATACCCATCTAAGACCCATTTTCAGTGCCCTGGCTGAGAGGAGGAAGTTCTCACCCAAGATTTGACGGTACATAGCCCTGTCCATCATGCCTTTGATGCGGTGAAGTTGTCCTGTCCCCTTAGCAGAAAAACACCCCCAAAGCATAATGTTTCTACCTCCATGTCTGACATTGGGGATGGTGTTCTTGGGGTCATAGGCAGCATTCCTCCTCCTCCAAACATGGCGATTTGAGGCCAAAGAGCTTGATTTTGGTCTCATCTGACCACAACACTTTCACCCAGTTCTCCTCTGAATCATTCAGATGTTCATTGGCAAACTTCAGACGGGCCTGTACATGTTCTTTCTTGAGCAGGGAATTTCAGTCCTTCATGGCGTTGTGTTTTACCAATTGTTTCTTGGTGAATCTGGTCCCAGCTGCCTTGAGATCATTGATAAGATCCTCCCGTGTAGTTCTGGACTGATTCCTCACCATTCTCATGATCATTGAAACTCCACGAGGTGAGATCTTGCATGGAGCCCCAGATCGAGGGAGATTGACAGTTATTTTGTGTTTCTTCCATTTGCAAATAATCGCACCAACTGTTGTCACCTTCTCACCAAGCTGCTTGGCGATGGTCTTGTAGCTCATTCCAGCCTTGTGTAGGTCTACAATTTTGTCCGTGACATCCTTTGATGGCTCTTTTGTCTTGGCCATGGTGGAGAGTTTGGAATCTGATTGATTTCTTCTGTGGACAGGTGTCTTTTATACAGGTAACAAGCTGAGATTAGGAGCACTCCCTTTAAGAGAGCGCTTCTAATCTCAGCTTGTTACCTGTATTAAAGACACCTGGAAGACAGAAATCTTGCTGATTGATAGGGGATCAAATACTCATTTCACTCATTAAAATGCAAATCAATTAACTTTTTTTTGTGTTTTTCTGGATTTTTTTGTTGTTATTCTGTCTCTTACTGTTCAAATAAACCTACCGTTAAAATTATAGACTGATCTATTCTTTGTCAGTGGGGAAACGAACAAAATCAGCAGGGGATCAAAAAATGTTCCCCTCACTGTAAATACTTCTGCAGACACCATTTTGCTTTTTACAGGACGCTCCTTGCTTTTAATGTAAAGCTTACCAGGCTGAGTAACCTGCCTACCCCTCACTCAGATTTTAGCACCCCCCCCCCCCCTCGCCCTCAATAAATCCAGATTCCACATAAGAACATAAATAGGGTATTTAAGCTGTGTCTAGAAGCCTTAATTCAGAGTGATAGTTGTCTTGTCATGTTTTTTTTTACAAATCAGAGTTTTTTTATTTTATTAGAGTCAAACAAAATATGGATGAATGATAGAAGTGCTTGAAAAATTACATGAATCCATCGTGTGTTGTCAGCTAATGTAAAAGTGAAGCGTCCGGGATTAATCGTATTATCTAGTTAAGATTAAGACCTGTAATATTAAAAGGACGGCAAATTGCAATAAGAAAATGCTCTGCGGCATTAGAAGGCTGTCAAATTGTACTGCTTTCTTATAACCCACACACAAAGATTAAACACATAGTTAAAGGTTCATGAGACATATAATTTACAATTTGTTTATACTTTGTTCTCTTTGTATTCTTTTATTGAAGAGCATGCCTAAGTAGGCTCTGAGGTGTGTGTGTATATGTATATATATATATATATATATATATATGCACTATATAGCAAACATGATATACATTGTGTCAACACTGCTGCTTTCAAGAGTGTATAGCATTGTGAAAGGCAAGTTACAAAACTGCTGCCATATAGTGCTATTGACATTTGCTCCTGAACCTTCATAGACGTGCTCTTCATCAAAGGATACCAAGAGAACAAATTAAATGTAGTAAAAGATTGGATCTGCAGCAGTGCTCTGAGTGGTACTTCTACTGTGTGTTTATCTACTTTGTGGGAGTTAAATACATAGCATTAAAGGGTCGCTAGCTTTAAAATGACGTGCTATAACGAATTGGAGTATGTCATTTCTTATCTGTAATGGCCCTTTAAGCTTTAGAGTAAAATGTGTTTTCATACTCTTTAGTGATTCAGTTCTCCAGGGATCTGGTAGGAAATGAAGTGATTTAGTTAACTAGAACATTTTATGAATTGTGCATTGCATGGAAGTCACTACTGGGCTCTTTCTGTTTCTGCGCGTATCACTCATGTAACTGGCAGCGGCTCCTTTGTGATATTCATGGGACTCACTGTCACATTATTATTTTATATATCAAAAAGAACGGCTTGCACTCTCTGGATTTCTTCAAAAATGTTTTAATCAAACAGGAGACGTTTCGGGGTCAATCGCCCCTTTATCAGAAATCCAGAGAGTGCAAAGCTGTTGTTTGGTTTTTTTTTTGGTTTTTTTATATATATATATATATATATTTACAACTCTTGCTAGCACCCTGGTGGATATTTGTTTCAAGTGATACTGTATGTATATATCTATATCTATCTATCTCAACATTTTAAATTTGGGGGAGATAAAAGGTGAGTTTAAAATCCTCCACTACGCACAAAATATAGAAAAAATAACTCATTGTGTAGTTCATTAAAGTGAAAGTAAACTATACTGAACCTCTAAGTGGCAACTGAAAGTACAAATCAATTAAGGTGGAGTTTAATTCATGAATTTCTTTCTTTTTTTATAATAAAACTATAATTTTACCTTTAGATCCGCTAATCTAAACCACCGTCACTCCGCCTGGCTCTAAATTTTTTTTTTATTTTTACATGACGAAGATCATTTTCTACATTATGATAGGTCCCCCAGTGGCGTCTGAATTCTAACTTTACGCCCCTAAATTAAAGTACGCATGCGTGTCTCATTGAATTGAATGACAGCAAACAAGCGCGTTCATGAGACAGGCATGCGCATTGCAGGTGGGACCGCTCTTACTATTGAAAATGGAAAATCCGGAAATGAGCGGATGGGTGGAGCAAGATAAATATCGGCATGTTCATACAATACTGAATAAAAAATAAATAAGAAGGTATTTCTTAAAAAAAAGTTAGCGATTACATAGAGGTTTAGGAGATGAATAGATGTAATTAAAGTTTGGTCTGAAAACTTACTTTCACTTTAACAAATCTAGACAGGCCCAGAGGCTTGTTTACCCACAGAAAACCTCTGAATTACATTGTTTCCAATGCAGCAAAGGATTCTGGGTAAGATATGCAAATTAAGTACACAATGACACACCTTTTTACTTCAGTCTGCTTTTCAGCAGGTTCCCTTTACGCCAAAGTATCGCTGTTCACACAGCTTATAAACTTAGCTAGGGTTAGTGCAGTAATTCATAACCATCCCAGGACAGCTGTTTCGTGGTTTTTGCCACTCATCAGCTGGGAGTAGGTTAGAATCACTGCTGGGTGAAGTTGATTCCAGGCAGAAAACAACAAAAAGGTGTGTCATTGTGTACTTAATTTGCATATCTTACCCAGAATCCTTTGCTGCATTGGAAACAATGTAATTCAGAGGTTTTCTGTGGGTAAACAAGCCTCTGGGCCTGTCTAGATTTGTTAATGAACTACACAATGAGTTATATATATATATATATATATATATATATATATATATATATATATATATATATATATATATATATATATATATATATATATATATATATCACAAAACCGTAAACATTTAGGCCTGTCCCTGAACAGCAGGATTTAAATCCCAAATACAAACTGTTACTGATTTCTGGGACAGCTGGGAACTATGTTTATATACTGAGATTTCTTCGAGATTAACTTTAGCCATCTTTCCTCCCCCCCCCCCCCCCCTAAAATTTCAGTAATGGGGTTTTAAGTTTTCTTGCAGTAAATGGGTTATAAACCATATAACAAAGGCTGCAGCCTGTCTATAGTACGCTAGCAGCCCATCTGTAAAATGCTGCACAGTTTAACTCCTTCACTGCCGGAGAGCTAAGAGGTTAAGCAGAGGAAGAGATGTGCAGCTGTAGAAGAAGCTAGGCCGTACGGATTTGGGGATGAGTCACACGCGCAAGGCCTTGGCTTTATGTCACATACGTGCAGTTGTTACGGCGACTATACGGAGCTTCAGAAAAGTTTGCATTATTTTAAGACGCCTTCAATTATTCTTGGCATTCAGGCATATATTGTCTGCTTTAACCCTCTAGTTGCCACAGCAACCTACAATGTGTTGTAGTCCTTTTTAACCGCACAAGGGTTAAAAGAGCAGATATTTAGGAAATGATGTGTTCCTTCCTGACAAAAAGAAAATTATCTGTGTTAGAACAGGGATTAAAAGGACAGTGCATTGTAAAATTGGTTTCCCCCTAGATGTGATTCCAACAACTTGTTATACCAGCTGCAGAAGCACCTTTATGCTTATTTTTGTATATAAAATAGCAGTTTTTGATCATTTAGACCACAACCCAATAAAATGGGCTGAACTTGCAGGGAGAGCAGACCTTATTATCGTTTCGCTCACAACAGACAGAAATGCTTTTTTATTTAAACTCTTCATACAAAACAGACAATACATAGGTACTACAATGCTAACATTCAATTGCTTTCCCTATCTTCACTGCAGCACTGAAACGGTTACTATATGTGGCGGTTATTTCAAATTACAATATAACAATTTATTACACTCCAGCAGGTAAAACTGGGAACAAATGTAAGGGGAAGATAATTTTACAGTACATGGTCCCATTAAACACACAGCTGGGAGCTAGCTGAGCCAATGGCAAATGTGTGTGTAGCCTTCAATCACAAGCCAGCAACTGCACTAGCGGCTGCTGAGCATATGTACATATGCTTTCAACAAAGGTCACCAAGAGTACAAAGTAAATTTGATAATAGATGTGAATAAAAAAGTGGACATGAAACCTAAAATTTGTCTTTAATTATTCAGATAAATTTTCTTCTGTTATCAAATGTGATTTATTCTCTTGGTATCCTTTTGTCAAAGAAGTAGCAGTGCACTACTGGGAGCTATCTGAGTACATCTGGTGAGCCAATGACAAGAGGCATATATATGCAGCCACCAATCAGCAGATAGCTCTCAGTAATTCATTGCTTAGCCTACTTAGGTATGATTTTCAACAAAGGATTCCAAGAGAATGAAGCTAATTATATAATAGACGTAAATTGGAAAGTTATTTAACTTGTATGTTCTATCTGAATCATAAAATAAAAAAGGAGGTTCACGTCCCTTTTAACATCTGGAAGATACATTTCTGTTTGAAGTGACATTTATTGGATGCGTGCACAGCTTTTCGTGCATGCTCTGGTCCATGCTCATCAACCCTTTTTCTTCTTAAAGGGATACTAAATAAAATATATATAGCGGATATGCTGCTCAGGACATAGAATTAAAAACTGAAATTACATTAAAGGGACACGTTCAGAAACCTGGGTTACACTTGCTTATTGGTTGGCTGAATGTAGCTACCAATAAGCAAGGACTATCCAGGGTGCTGAACCTAAAATGGGCCAGAGCGTGCACAAAAAGCTGGGCACACATCCAATAAATGTCACTCCAAACAGTTTGTTTTTGAGGGTACGCTTAAAACGTGTAAGCATACCTCCCAACATTTGTGGCTAGGTATTAGGAACTAGGGAGGTTGAGGGAGCTGTTGTCATACTGTGGGCGGGTCACACATGGGTAGTGGGTGGGTTATGGGTGTGTCTGGCCAGACAGTGGGTGTGTCTGGGTGGTCTATGGGTGTGTCTAAGGGAAATGCTGCAAATAGGAACATGTGTCTGTCTCAGAGGGGATGTGGGACAGAGCTCAGAATTAAGGACTGTCCCTTTCAAATAGGGACAGTTGTGAGATCTGTTACAGCTAAAATACCACAGGCGCACATGTAACAGATGCAAAAGAATCTTTTGGTAAAGGATTGCGTTTACACTTTACCACTTTTAGCTGCAAAAAGCCATTCAGCTGAGTCTTAATACCTTTAATACCAAGGCTTTGATGGGAAAAACTTGTGTATCCGTAGCAACACTTGAACAATTAACGTTGTGCATTCCATTATAGGTAGGTTTGACAAATGTCCAGTATTAAAGGGACACTGAACCCAAATTTTTTCTTTTGTGATTCAGATAGAGCATGCAACTTTCTAATTTGCTCCTATTATCAAAATCTCTTAATTCTCTTAGCATCTTTATTTTAAAAGCAAGAATGTATGTTTAGATGCCGGTGTTCTAAAATAAGTTGTATACCATAAGAATGTGTATACTACCTCACTTCCGGTGATGTGTAATCAGCTGTTGGAGGGGTGTGGCGCTCACTGCGCATGCGGAAGAGGCCCAACCGCCTCCAAACCACTGTTTAAGGCGACTTATTTGAGATAGGGTCAAGGAATTCTATGGTCTGTGCCGCGCATGCGCACACGGCCCTACTCATCACTCATCAGACAAGGCACTAGCGGCCAAATTATTCTATCGCACGCCGCCGACTTGCCGTATATAGTAAAAAAGCGTTACTGCATTATCTGATTTGTCCGTGTGTCCATGAAGTCAGTGGCTTGACAACCAATAGGGTCCAGTGTGCCGCTAGTGCCATGTCTGATGAGTGAAGAGTAGGGCCGTGTGCGCATTCGCGCAGCACGGCTTATAGAATTCCGCGACCCGTTGTTCTTAATAAGTCGCCATAAACAGCTGTTTGGAGGAGATTGGGCCTCTTGCGCATGCTCAGTGAACGCCACAAACCTCCAGCAGCTGATTCACGTCACCGGAAGTGACATAGGTTGCGCATTCCTATGCGGTATACAACTTCTTTTAGAACACTGGCCCATTTTTGGTGAACAACCTGGGTTGTTCTTGCTGATTGGTGGATAAATTCACCCACCAATAAACAAGCGCTGTCCAGGGTACTAAACCAAAATTTGTCTGGCTCCTTAGCTTAGATGCCTTCTTTTTCAAATAAAGATACCAAGAGAATGAAGAAAATTTGATAATAGGAGTAAATTAGAAAGTTGCTTAAAATTGCTGCTCTATCTGAATCACGAAAAAATTTGGGTTCAGTGTCCCTTTAAACCAGACTGTATTTCAGCAGGTGGGGGGGGTCATTGTGGTTACTGGCAGCCAAAGAGAGAAAATAATGTATTTGTGTTAAAGGGACAGTTTACTCAAAACTTTTCTCCCCTTTAATTTGTTCCCAATGATCCACTTTACCTGCTGGAGTGTATTAAATTGTTTCCAAGTAGCTCCTTTACCCTTATATTGGCATTTGAAATAGTTGATTTAGCATGTGGTATCCCCACCTATTCTGAAAGTTTGTGGCCGCAGGTCCAAGCTATAGATAAGCTTTGTAAACACAGCCAGCAGAAGAAATTACACTCCCAGTAGGATATAGCAAAGATAAAGTAATACAATGATGATTTTCCATTGTTTTCTCCAAGTACTGGTGATTGTTTTATGGACAGAAATAAGATAAAGAAGCAGGTATATGTGCACAATGTGATACAGTAATGAGATCTGATTATACCTACAAGCTCAACCTATTTTATTAGGCTGTGGCTTCAAAACACAAAATCAGAGCTTTAATATACAGAAATAAACCTTAAAAAGATAATTTTCATACATTTTCATACCCTGCATTTGGTAAAAAAAGCAATTGTAAACACATTAAGGGAAAAACTATTTTTCAGTATACTGTCCCTTTAATGGCATCCAAGTGGATACAATAACTGCTCAGTTGGGGAAAAATGTATACGACGGCTTCAAGGGTGGGGCATAATGTAGAGCTTTGGGGTGAGAGCCATAGGGCAGACTTGCTGGGCCTCTGGCTCTTATCTGCCGTCAATATCTATGTTTCTATGTCTGACCCTGCCTATCACCTGTACCCAGTCAGCAGCAGGGTGTCCAGTATTTGTTTGGAGGGCAGTTGGCAACTCCTAAGGTGTGTATGTGCTTGTGACACCACTAAAATATTTGCGTATGCAATGTAACATGCACTGTATAAATGATACTTATAAGCTCAAAAATTAATGTATTAAATCTATCAACAGTTAAATCAAGTCCATAAAATGATATGAGCTTGAGAAAGGGCAGGAGCCCGAAGCATTGTTTGTCTTAAAGGGACAGTCAACACCAGAATTTCTGTTGTTTTAAAAGATAGATAATCCCTTTATTACCCAATAATATACTTTTTACCTCTGTGATTAACTCGTATCTAAACATCTTCTGACAGCCCCCTGATCACATGACATTTTATTTATTATCTATTGACTTTTATTTTAGCCAATTAGTGCAGTGTCTGCCACAATTCACGGGCGTGCTCACAATGTTATCTATATAGGGTTTACTTGAACTAGCTCTCCCCTGCTGTGAAAAGCAAATACAAAAGCATGTGATTAGAGGCGGCCTTCAAGGGCTTAGCAATTATCATATGAGCCTTCCTAGGTCTAGCTTTCAACTAAGAATACCAAAAGAACAAAGCAAAATTGGTGATAAAAGTAAATTGGAAAGTTGTTTAAAATTGCATGCCCTATTTGAAACATGAAAGTTTTTTTTGGACTTGACTGTCCCTTTAATAAAGGTTTGTTTGCTTTAAAGTGTGTGGTTTAGAGAGGGAAGCACCTATTTACCTATAGTTTCTGCAGCTGTTATTAGGTGTTGTGCTGATCCTATCTCCTTGGAACAATAAAATGATATCTGTGAATTATATGTAACCTGTTCATTATGAAGAAGATGAATTTGTTTATTTAGAGCTTTTTAAATCCAGACATGTTGTGTTTGTCACCAGTTGCTGTGCCACTATCAGGCTCAGATATGGTTAATCGAGCGATGACTTGAACAGGGGTGGCATTCTGTGATTCATTCAGCTGAGCCGCTGCCAGACGCTGCGTCTCTGTGACCTTTACTCCAAATCCGTGTAAGAATCCGAGAGCCCAGTCTCTCCTGTGGAGGACAGTTCAATGTTATCTGCTGTTGCAAGTGCAAGCTCTTCAGGTTAGAAATAGAATCCTGACATTATTAAACAGCCAAGAAATCCAGTCATAATAATGGATATTTAAAGGGCCATTATAGTGAAGAAAAATACATGTTCTCATTTGTCAGATCATGTACTTTTATCACTATTACATTTTCAAATCTGCAATGGGTTAAACACATAGGTAAAATACCACTCAGGAGCAGCTGGTCCAGAGGGAAACTGACCCAATCAGCATTGCTAGTTACATAATCCAGCTGTGCAAATACTGCTGCTGATTGCCTGCTGAGCGGTACGTTACCTACAAAGGGTCAATAGTGATCAAACTACATTTTCTAACGAATGAGAGCATGTAATATTTTCATAATAATGTCCTTTTAATGTGTCCTGTGCCAAAAAGCGAGTCACCATCATTGTGTACAGGATGACAGAATATCAATATAAATAAAATACTTTAGTTCAACTGAAGCAAATAAATCTTTCCTGATGAATTACCGGCCTTTTGAAAATACTTTTTTTTTTTTTTTTTTTTTTTTTATACCAGCAGTTGTTCATCCTCAGTTCTGTTCGCCTCTATTTCTTTCTTTATTTATTAATAAATAATTCCCAGGATGCTGAATACTATTTTACAGAATGGATTTCCTCTCTATTCTGATCATCCATAGAATAAAACTGATAGATTCAGAGAGGTTTAAATTACAGGAAGTGATCTAGTGATGTGAATACGGAGAGAACATGAGTGTCACGTGATCATTTTCTCACCATTATCTGTTTAAAGGGACTGGAAACGCCTTATAATTACATTAACCTGCAGTCTTCCTATAGACTGACATATCGGCAGAGTCTGGATGTCATTAGAACAGTTTAACACCTTGTTTACTGCAATTGTTTTTTAGTGGAGAAGCTAGTCTGGACTTGCGTCTTAAATAGACAGTGCTTCTCACTCTCATTGTGTCAACTAAATCTCCATTCTTTGGCTTCAGCAGAAAAGATAACAGGTGGCAAATGAATGACAGATATGTGGCAAGGTTAGAGTTAAGCTGTCATGTGCTTTTTCAGGACTGGAAAAGCCACAATTTTCAGACTTAAAAGGACAGTATACACCTATTTTCATATAACTGCATGTAATAGGCACTACTATAAAGAATAAGATGCACAGATACTGATATAAAAATCCAGTATAAAACTGTTTAAAAACTTAGAAGCTCTCAGTTTAGCTTTGTTGAAAAGGTAGTTGGAGAGCTCACTGCAAGTGGGAAATAGCAGACAACCCCCCCCCTTCCTTTGCATATGTAAAGACACTTCACAAACAGAATCAAGCAGGAGTAGGTATACCTCGGTATTCTCCTAAAACTTTGGGGCTTGGTTAGGAGTTTGAAAATCAGAGCAATGTTATTTAAAAATAAGCAAAACTATACACATAAAAAATGAGTGTATAATGTCCCTTTCATGATTCAGATAGAGCATTCAATTTTTAAACAGCTTTACAATTTACTTAGTGTCCAATGTTGAAAAACATACCTAGGTGGGCTCAGGAGTTGCTGATTGGTGGCTGCACATATATATATATATATATATATATATATATATATATATATATATATATATATTATATATATATATATATATATATTTAATCTTGTTGGCTCAATCCATGCATTCAGCTAGCTCCCAGTAGTGCATTGCTGCTTCAACAAAGGATGCCAAGAGAATAAGAGGTAAGGGTGATACAAAGATTCTACACTCAGACTCTTAGCTAATCCCAGAAGGTGATGTAACCTCAAAACACTATCACCTAAGTGAAATATAGAAGAAAAGAAAAGGGGTTGGGATAGCACTAGACAGCTGCGAGTCTTATAAGGTAAAATTGGTGTATGTAATCTCAGATAGGTTTATATCTGGATATGAGGATGTCCCTGTTTGGGGTTCTCACATTTTGAGATAACTGCTTTGGTATATTATAGAAGGATCCCCGGTTTAGCTTGATCATATAACCGGGATAGTTAAAATAATTCCTATATTTTAGAGATGTGCTATAGTCTTATATCCTATGATTTTTTTATATATCTCATAGATATTTTTGTAGAATATGAAGTAAAAGATGAATATAAAGTAAAAGAGAGGAGCATAGATTTAAAAATATATGTATTTTATTCTTATACAGATAAGAGTCCTAGCGTGAATAGTTAACAATAAAATAGTTAAACAATAAAAGCTAACACATAGATGCCGGCATCTAAAGTTAAAACATCATTAAAAGATTTTTTCGAGTATAATTTATATTTGTTATATACTATCAGTATTACTGCTGGTTTCAAACTGTAGTCGTAGTTTTTAAGAAAGCGGCTCTAGTTTGGAACATTGAATACAAAACAAATGGTTACTTTTCCTTAGCATACATGTATCTTATATTATGTTTTGTTACAAATACACTTTTCGGTACAAATATAATTTTCCGGTATACTAACTAGATACGTGTTAGTACCATGTGTTTTTACTCGGACATTGATATTCCAGGTCTAAGGTGATTGTCACAATTGCAAATGGTGATTTACAGATTTATCTGTCATATATGCGCTTGGAGGCAGAGTGTCTATTATTATAAAAACCTTGGTATATTGTCCATATTCTGGATTTCTTCAGTTCAAGTTGTGACCGGCCGGTCTTTTGGTGAAGTGATTCCGTATATTCTCCCTTGCTTTCTTTCTTTGGTTTGGATCCAGGTCCTTCAGGTTTTTTTCAGATCTGATTGTTGGATTTCTCCTCGTGTCTATATAACCCTTAAGCTAGGTGATTGAGGCTGAAACGGTTACTGGGTTCTGGGACAGGAATTATACATATAGAGTCTGTCCCTGGAAAGTGGGATATGGCTCAATGTACCTGTCCTAGCCAGCCCGAATACGGAAAAAAACTCTCACCTGCTGGGTTCTGTTCTTAGATATCCTGTGACTGTCAGCAATCTCTACGCGTTTCAGCCTGGGACCTTTATCAAGATCCCCAGGCTGAAACGCGTAGAGATTGCTGACAGTCACAGTCGCAGCTGTCTAGCGCTATCCCAACCCCTTTTCTTTTCTTCTATATGCCAAGAGAATAAGGCAAATTAGATGATAAAAGTAATTTGGAAAATTGTGTAAAATTGTATGTTCTAAATCGTGTAAGAAAAAAATGGATTTAATCTCCCTTTAATGTGAATGTAAATTTTCACAAATGAGTGCCCGGTTTTTAAAAATATTATTAAAAACAGGGACACTTTCATTCATGAAACTTTACATTTCACTGGTTTTGTTAAAATACTAACCTTTCGGGGGAGGAGTTAGCCCTGCTTCTGAGCGGTCGCACTATACATGAGCTCCAGCTACTTTTACCAAATTTATCTTTTATTTCGACCGCTCAGAGCAGGCAACTTCTACATTGACCAACAAGGGACTAAGCAGCAGAGTGTTCTCTGCAAACGTGATGGATTAAAACCTTGGCTCAGCGCTACAACTCAGATCTGCAGAGATTGCTCCAGCAAGAGAGGAAGGCGCCATCTTGACAACTCAGCCACGCTGCTATTACCTTTCTGAAAGCAGTTTACTCTGGCAAAATTAAAGCCTTAATAACTCCTTCAACATGGCAGAACACTTCTCCCATACACTCATCGTAGATACGCTCAAGGCTTTCGAACGAAAAATGGATAAGTGCTTTGAGGACTTACTTAGCTCGTTGCGCACAGAGCCTACATGCAGCGCCACTAACCTAGAGGGTCCCGAGACAGCATTACCTGGCTGTACTGCTCATTCTACCCACCAGGCCCGACTCGGCTTGATCATGCGATCGCTCCCACCGCAGCTTGGAATGAGGCACTACCTCTGCCTGAGGACATGTATGACATCCTGGGAAAAGGTGTCCTGCTCAAACCGGACCGATCAATAGCCACGCTGATGTTAGAACGTAAGCTGTATCCCCGGCTACCAAGATCTCCCGCAACTACCTGGCTGGTAATTAGAGACTCCGGTCACCTCACTTCAGCACCTCACTCCCGCCGCCGCAACTTGCCTTACCCCTTCATCTGCGCAGCTGGTCCCATGCTACCTGGCTTTAGAAGTGGCATCGGCTGATCTCCCACGAAGCATAGCTTGCTTCCTGTATATCTCTGGCACTCTTGATCAGAAGCAGCTCCCAACATGTACGAGACTATAGCAACTAGCAACACCTGTATGCAAACCTTTGGAATACCCTGTAACAGAGACTTCTCCATTTCACATCCCTGTAAAAACTATAGAGCGTTATGCAGATCAGACGGGGACACTCATCCTGCTCCTATATGTCTCTGCCAACAACCTTTGCCCTAGAGACCGTGGAACGTCCACAGTAACTGCTCCAGCTCTCATCCCTAACTTCTGATTCATTATTTTCAGGAGCCCAATATCTCTTGTATCTGCTTTCAAGTGTTTGCTTCATATTATTAACATATTTAGGTGTTTATTTCCTCTACTGTGATAGCAGACTGAATGACACTAACACCATCTACATATATATACTGGTTTATAACTGTCTATAGTGCTTAGAATGGTTCTAACACTCTCTTACCCACTTGTGGTCTCAGTATATCTAGAACAAGGTGAGGTTCATGGTACAGTAGCTATTATATAGTTGAAGACACCGCAACAGTAAATCCTAAAGGTAAAGCATATTCAGTCTCCCCTGGGATGTCAGCCTCTATTATGTTTCACAAAGGGACAAATTAATACATTACATAGCACAGGGTCTCGCACTCTTTTCTGCCCAGTAAATGGCCTCATAGCATGCAGGTCTTTAATTCACATATAAGAGTACTACAAAGTCCCCTATTTACAATAGCTTAGCTCCATCCACTTATGGGTGTGAGAGACATATCAACCACTTGAGAGAACCCCTAGTATATATACCTGGTTCCTAATCTGGGGCTGTCTTATGTATTTAGTAGCAGACCTTACAGAGATATACCATTTAAACTCCGCACTGTAATTACATAACTACATTTTTGTTTAAAGGTACTGGTATGAGCAAGTGTCTCTTTTTTTTTTTTTTTTTTTTTTCCTCTTTTTGCATTATATACTTAACTTATGTTCTGCATAGCCACTAATTTAGCTTAGAGTATATGCATCTAATACCTCTAGACCTAGACCCAGTTTAACCCATCATTCTTCAGCATACCTACACCTACTGAGTCCTAATAACCCCCTGTCTCCCTTGTTACTTAACCCCAGATAATATACATCTCTAACAGGGGCTCAATCTCCTTCCCCCCCTCCCCCCCCCCCCCCCACTTCCTCTGTTCTCTCTTTCTCATCTTTTCTTCCTCTATTTCATCTCTTTTAAGCAGCTCTGGTTAGCTGATTTTCCCCGTCTTGCTTTCTTCAATACCAGGTCCAAAAGTGACCATTCATAATGCTAATTTCCTCCCTCAATGTCCATCAGCGTGGTTAGGTTCAAAAGTAACCTTTGTTTTCATGGAGGAACTCATTTCAATTATTTTCTACACATAATATATAAAAGAGGTTTAAGATGACTAACCATATAGCTTTCATGTACCATTCCTGCTTTAACCAATATATATCTGTTTGTTATATAATCTGATATATATATTTTATGGTATCTCACATATGCTGTATTATCTCTATAACCTCAATAAAAAAATTTAAACACAAAAAAAAAAAAAAATACTAACCTTTCCTTCTTCCAAGCCGGAGCATCCATTTCCCCCCCCCCCCCCCCCCCCGCTCCTCTCTTCATACGTCAGTAATGACAAATCCGGCTTCCGCCAATAAAGGCTTCCCTCCCAGAGCAAACATTGCCTGAGGCCACGCCATGATTGGAGGAAGCCGGATTCTTCAGCACTGACGTATGAAGAGGCGGGCGGGGGGAAATCGCTGCTCCGGCTCACAAGAAGAAAAGGTAAGTATTTTAACAAAACCGGTGAAATGTAAAGTTTCATGAATGAAAGTGCCCCTGTTTTTTAATATTTTTTTTTTTTTTTTTTTAAAAACGGGCACTCATTCGTGAAAATTTACATTCACTTTAAGTGACTGCAATATTCTTTAAATTATTTATTTTGCCGCTTTTTCCTGTCACTTAAAGTGAATGTAAATTTTCACGAATGAGTGCCCAGTTTTTAAAAAAAAATATTAAAAAACAGCGGCACTTTCATTCATGAAACTTTACATTTCACCGGTTTTGTTAAAATACTTACCTTTTCTTCTTGCGAGCCAGAGCAGCGATTTTTTTTTTTTTTCCCCCCGCCCGCCTCTTCATACGTCAGTACTGAAGAATCCGGCTTCCTCCAATCACGGCGTGGCCTCAGGCAGTGTTTGCTCTGGGAGGAAAGCCTTTATTGGCGGAAGCCAAATTCGTCATTACTGACGTATGAAGAGAGGAGGGGGGGGGGAATGGCTGCTCCGGCTTGGAAGAAGGAAAGGTAAGTATTTTAACAAAACCGGTGAAATGTAAAGTTTCATGAATGAAAGTGCCCCTGTTTTTAATATTTTTTTTTTTTTAAAAAAAACCGGGCACTCATTCGTGAAAATTTACATTCACTTTAAGTGACAGGAAAAAGGGGCAAAATAAATCATTTAAAGAATATTGCAAAGTTGTTTCAGTGTGTGTATAACTAAGCATTTTACATTACAACCCTGTGTTTACTGCCCCTTTAAAATGGGCTGGGAAAACGAGAAGAGCAGACACTCTTTGATTTGATAACAGAATAAAAATGGAAAGTTTCTTAAAATTGTTGCTGTGTCTGAACCATGAAACAATAATTAAATACAAACTTGATACACTTTTGTGTAGCTATAAAATAAATAATAATAATAATCTGTAGACTGCTTATACACGTGACAATCTAGAAATACAAGTTTGGGCTGTTTCTCTCACCCAGAAGATGTAAATACAAAGTACTAATTACTTTAGCTTCTCATACCCTTCCCAGTCAGCACACTCCTGTATTATCCACAAATTACTATTGTTCTGAAGTCAAACACTACGTGTCAAGTATTGTAATGTCCCCTTGACATTCATTCTACAATGCAAATGTTGTTTGCATAGAACAAACATGAAATCCACCTATAAAATGCTATTATTCAGATATAGTAGCTCTGGAATATAAAATTCAGCATCTGAATACTTGATGTCCAATGCTTTTCTTTAGCCAGTCAGTAAATGGTTTGTAATAATTTATTGCACAGCTGCAGAAACCTCCCCAGCATATTTTGGTAAATGTAAAAATTATTTGAATGCATTAACACCTTGCTTGCTTCAATTGTTTTTTCAATAGCTGAATTCCACCCACCACTGCTCTTATTTGGGGGAACCAACCCAGATTTGCTACTAGAATAGACGAGGCTAGCAGCGTTAGGCTTTTTGTAGTTTGCAGTGCGCACTTTTTGCAGAAAAACTAGAGAAATAAAGTATATTGCAAGCTTACAACCCTGCTGTGCTACACATGATTAACCATTTTATATTGCTATCATGTGTGGTTTATTGCCCTTTTATCTCCTTCCCGTGGTTAGGACATTCCATGCCGTCCTAACTGCGCTGGGCTTTAGCGCCATTAGCCGTCCTGAAGCCATAGCTGCTTGCTAAATGAGATCGCGGAATGGAGTGTGTGCATAGTGTCATTAAGAATTCGCCCCCCTCTGACTTGATTCCACAATCGCATAAACGATCGTTGGATTTCAACTTTTACTTATTTGTTTTCATCAGAACTTTGTTCCGATATAGACAAATAAGTCCTGGCAGGAAGGGGTTAAAAGATGAATTTCATAGAGTGGCACTGAAGTCTGAGAATCAATATTTACAGGGCAGATTAGAAATAAGAAAAATTAAGGATATTTAGTCACTTGTTATGTATTGACTTGTAAAAGATCTGATTCTAAAATAAATGTTTTAGAAGCATTTAAAGGAATAGAAAGGTCAGAAATGAAATGTGCCAGCTTACAGTGATGTGCAGAGTTTTGCAAATTATTATCATTTAATAAAACTTACTTTATGAATGATTTGCAAAACTCTGTACATTTTTCCTAATGAACAATTTTTTTATTCTGTTAAATTAGATCACTGTTAAGCAATTACTGTGTACCTGGTTCAGGCAAATAGCAACATACGTAAGTTACACAATTTGTCTTCCGGTTTATCTAAGGATAGTGGGATAAAATACCCATATGGTGATGCAGCATAACTGTAAAAAGCTGACTAGAAAATATCACATGATTATCTAAAAATGTCCTCGGCTCACCAGAGTAAATGCTGTGTGATCCAGAGTGGCTCTATTTACTGTCACACTTTGCTTTACTGTAATCTTGTGGGATTTCATAGTAAACTCTTATTGAGGAGGGATATAAAGTTGCCTTGTAAGTCCCAGCACAAGCATTCTGATTGGCTGCCTAAAGTCCCTTACAGAGGGGTGTGTTTACTAAGGAAAATTTACTGTAAAACATCTTCCTTTTTTAACATAGAGATGTTCAGGTGATATTTACAAGTCAGCGTTTTACAGATATGCTGCATCATTTTTATGTTTTAAGTTATTCATCATTTTTGGTATCTTGTCCCTTTTTAAAGGAATATCTTGAGAATTTAATTTTAAGCTTGATTGTTCCTTTTGCAAAAAACACACATGCTTGGCAAACATTGCACATGTGTTTATAAAGCATACATGTAGTCATTGGTCAACATGTGTTAATTTGAATGAATGGGCTCACACATTCGCACATTACTAGACAGCACCATGAAAAATGACACCATACTTGCCCCTCTGTTCCCTCTTTGTTCTATTGCTCCCAACTGACTGTTAATTTAAAAAATAAAAAAAAACTGCAGTGCCTGCGC
Organism: Bombina bombina; assembly: GCF_027579735.1. Taxonomy (NCBI): domain Eukaryota; kingdom Metazoa; phylum Chordata; class Amphibia; order Anura; family Bombinatoridae; genus Bombina; species Bombina bombina. The sequence goes on from NC_069505.1 coordinate 410,913,742, forward strand.
TGACCTCGGGGTCGGAGGTTCTAACCCTGGCATGGCCAACACTTCTTTTCAAGTTGGTAAACCAAGTAGTATTTAATTGGGCATCAAAGTGCAAAAAGAAAATGCTTCTAAAGTATTACATTATTTTTATTTTTGCATTATTGCTTGCATATAAATGTATTTAGTCCCTGTTGAGGGGTTAAACACATAGTTAGTCAACTCCAGAGCAGCAATTTGCTACAGGGAGCTAGCTCAGCACATCTGGTAAGCAAGTAAGGGGCATATCTGTATAGACACCAATCATTAGCTAGTTTCTAGTAGTGCATTGCTGCCTCTGAGTCTACCTAGGTATGCTTGTCAACAAAGGATACTAAGAAACCAAGTAACTTTGAAAATAAAATTAAATTGAGATGTCTCTACAAACTGTTCTATCTGACCCATGAAAGTTATTTTTTTTTTTTTTACTTTCATGTTACTTGAATTGGAGATAATAATAATTATTTAAAGGGACAGTCAAGTCCAAAAAAAACTTTTATGATTCAAATAGGGCATGTAATTTTAAACAACTTTCCAATTTACTTTTATCACTACTTTTGCTTTGTTCTCTTGGTATCCTTAGTTGAAATCTAAACCTAGGAGGTTCATATGCTAATTTCTTAGACTTTGAAGGCCGCCTCTAATCTAAATGCATTTTAACAGTTTTTCACCACTAGAGGGCTGTAGTTCATGTGTTTCATATAGATAACCTTGAGCTCATGCATGTGAATTTACCATGGAGTGAGCACTGATTGGCTAAAATGCAAGTCTGCCAAAAGAACTGAAATAAGGGGGCAGTCTGCAGATGCTTAGATACAAGGTAATTACAGAGGTAAAATGAGTATTATTATAACTGTGTTGGTTATGCAAAACTGGGGAATGGGTTTGTAAGGGATTATCTAGCTTTTAAAACAACAATTCTGGTGTTGACTTTCCCTTTAAAGGACCACTATATGCAGTATATTTCCATACTTAACAAGTGCATGATAAAAAAAAGTTAATGCAATAACATCTGTTGTAACTTTAAAAAAAGCAGATTGTTTGTTTGTTTTTTCTGACAAATGTTATTTTCCCCACATTTGCTGGCCCGTCTGTATCATGTGACAGCCATCAGCCAATCAGACTCCTACATATACATTGAACTCTTGCACATGCTCAGTAGGAACTGGTGCCTCAGAAAGTGTGTATAGAAAAAGACTTGGTAAAATTTCATTATGGAAGTAAATTATATATTCTCATAAAACTGCTGCTCTATCTGAATCATATACGTATCATTTTGACTTTAGTGTCCCTTTAACGGTTGGCGCTAATTGTCGGAGTCTACATGCTAAATTTCTTTGGTTGCCGCAGAGAAAAACACACTATAAAATTATAGAACTGGTCTAGTAAATGTTGTTGTTTTTTTGGCAGTTGAAAAAAATTGAATTTGACATACAGCTGAAGAATGTCCCACTAACAAGTTCTTACATGGAATAACAATGCCAACCTCCTAGATGGAATACACGTTCCAAGAATTTGGTATTAGCAGTTTTATTACACAGCTAACCTACATACAGGTGCACCTGTCTGAACAGAACCTTTAAAGGGACAGTCTAGGCCAAAATAAACTTTCCTGATTCAGATAGAGCATGTCATTTTAAACAATTTTCCAATTTACTTTTATCACCAATTTTGCTTTGTTCTCTTGGTATTCTTAGTTGAAAGCTTAACCTAGGAGGTTCATATGCTAATTTCTCAGACCTTGAAGCCCACCTCTTTCAGATTGCATTTTAACAGTTTTTCACCACTAGAGGGTGTTAGTTCACATATTTCATATAGATAACACTGTGCTTGTGCACGTGAAGTAATCTGGGAGCAGGCACTGATTGGCTAGACTGCAAGTCTGTCAAAAGAACTGAAAAAAGGGGCAGTTTGCAGAGGCTTAGATACAAGATAATCACAGAGGTTAAAAGTATATTAATATAACTGTGTTGGTTATGCAAAACTGGGAAATGGGTAATAAAGGGATTATCTATCTTTTAAAACAATAAAAATTCTGGTGTAGACTGTCCCTTTAAAGGGACAATACTGTGTAATTACAATACAATTCTGTTGTCTTGATGATATTAAACAAAACGGCAAAGTGTAAACCTTTTTCAAAACAAATTAACATTTTGTTTACTGCAGCTGGTTTTTAATAGCCAAACCCCACCCACCACTTATCTGCAGACTATAAGGCCAATCACAGTCATTATGCCAGTATAAAGTGCATTGTTTGCAGTTGTAATCTGCTAAAGCCAATTAGGGACATATATGTAGCCGAGTTAGCCTTGGGAAGTCAGCAGGTGCATTTCAAGTTCTGAGATTAAGAAAATACTCAATTTTTTAGAGCTAAATTACATGAAAAGGGGACAAAATAATTAAAGTATATTTCAAAGGTTTTTTTTATAACACATAACTAATATATAATCTCTATAATGAGACACAAACCTCATAATGGTGTCTAATATACTCTTAAAGGGCCATAATAGTTGAAAAATTACATACTTTAATTAATTAGAGTATGTAATATTAAGACAATCGACCCTACACTACTGTGTGTTTAACCCATGCAAAAGGATTAAACACATAGTAGAAATGCCGCTCAGGACATAGAATTAAAAACTGAAATTACATTAAAGGTATACTGGACCCAATTTTTTTTATTTCCCAATTCAGATAGAGCAGCAACTTTCTAATTTACTCCTATTATCATTTTTTCTTCGTTCTCTTGGTATCTTTATTTGAAGAAGCAGGAATGTAAGCTTAGGAGCCAGCCCATTTTTGGTTCAGCACACTGGCTAGCGCTTGCTGATTGGTGGGTAGATTTAATAGGAGTAAATTGGAAAGCTTGTTAAAATTGCATGCTCTACCTGAATCATGAAAGAAAAAAAATTGGGTTCAGTATCCATTTAATTTTGATTCTCCCCCCCCCCCCCAAATATGAATGTATAAGCATTGAAACGGTAACGCATGCATATTGCAAAAATGCATTTGCTCAAAACTGAAACATGCATGTGTGCATCCATTTATCTCTGAAAATTGTGTTCCACTTCTCCTGAGAAGCCTAGTGATGTTGCGAATAGTTCGCCGGTAGTTGCGATTTTCGGTCCGCCCCCTATTCCTCATCATTGAGTAAACTTTGACCCTGTACCTCACAGTCAGAAGACACATTCCAGCCAATCAGCAGCAGACCCTCCCACCTCCTGGACAGCATCCATTTTAGATTCATTTGGAAGCTGCATTCTTAGTGAGAGGAGGGACAGTGTAGCTGCTGCTGATTTAATAGGGAAATCGATAGCTAGGCTAGTGTATTCAGTGTCCACTACAGTCCTGAAGGACTCATCTGATCTCTGCTGTAAGGACAGCACCCCAAAAAGACATTTTTAGGGCTAGAACATCAGTCTGCTTTTTTTTTTTTTTTTTCCTGTGTAATCTAATTGCAGTTGCCTGCCTGCCAGTGTGTGTGTCAGGCTCACAGCGTATACTGTGCTCAGTGCCTCCACTCTGGTGTAACAGTAGTGTACATTTAAAAAAAACAACGCTTTTTTGACTGTAAAATAATAGCAGACAGCTGCCAGTACCCAAGATGGCCGCCAATAAGGCAGATGGGAAGGGTTAGAGAGCTGTTTTGGGGGGGATCAGGGAGGTTGGGGGCTAAGGGGGGATGCTACACCACAGCATATGTAAATATGCTATAAAAAATTAAAAACCTTTTATTTTAGTACTGGCAGACTTTCTGCCAGTACTTAAGATGGCGGGGACAATTGTGGGGGAGGGAAGGGAGCTGTTTGGGAGGATTCAGGGGGTCTGATGTGTCAGGTGGGAGGCTGATCTCTACAATAAAGCTAAAATTAACCCTGCAAGCTCCCTACAAACTACCTAATTAACCCCTTCACTGCTAGCCATAATACATATGTGATGCGCAGCAGCATTTAGCGGCCTTCTAATTACCAGAAAGCAACGCCAAAGTCATATATGTCTGCTATTTCTGAACAAAGGGGATCCCAGAGAAGCATTTACAACCATGTGGGCCATAATTGCACAAGCTGTTTGTAAATAATTTCAGTGAGAAACCAAAAATTGCGAAAAAATTTAATTTTTTTTTTTTTTTTTTTTTTAAATTTGATCGCATTTGGCCGTGAAATGGTGGTATGAAATATACCAAAATGGGTCTAGATCAATACTTTGGGTTGTCTACTACACTACACTTAAGCTAAAATGAACTCTACAAGCTGCCTACATGTTCCCTAATTAACCCCTTCACTGCTGGGCATAAAACACGTGTGGTGCGCAGTGGCATTTAGCAGCCTTCTAATTACCAAAAAGCAACGCCAAAGCCATATGTCTGCTATTTCTGAACAAAGGGAATCCCAGAGAAGCATTTACAACCATTTATACCATAATTGCATAAGTTGTTTGTAAATAATTTCTGTGAGAAACCTAAAGTTTGTAAAAATGTGAACAATTTTTTTTTTTATTTGATCGCATTTGGCGGTGATATGGTGGCATGAAATATACCAAGATCGGCCTAGATCAATACTTTGGTTTGTCTACTACACTACACTTAAGCTAAAATTAACTCTACAAGCTGCCTACATGCTCCCTAATTAACCCCTTCACTGCTGGGCATAAAACATGTGTGGTGCGCAGTGGCATTTAGCAGCCTTCTAATTACCAAAAAGCAACGCCAAAGCCATATAAGTCTGCTATAATGGCATGTCTGGCACACAGTGTTGGGGCAAGGGTCCATCTGACCACTGATACCTGGTCTGCAAAGCATGGTCAGGGCAGGTATATCACCTACAGTGCGCACTGTGAAGCGGGCGAAACCATTACACTACCTGATCGATACAACATCATACCTGATGTTTTAAAGCACGTCATTCCAAACAATTTAGGAATGTTAGGTGATTTATGCCCTTTATGGATTAAAACCAGACTCTGCATCAACTATGTAATTTTCCATGGGAGTTTTGCGATGGATCCCCCTCCGGCATGCCACAGTCCAGGTGTTAGTCCCCTTGAAACAACTTTTCCATCACTATTGTGGCCAGAAAGAGTCCCTGTGGGTTTTAAAATTTGCCTGCCTATTGAAGTCTATGGCGGTTCGCCGGTTTGCGAACTTTTGCGGAAGTTCGCATTCGCCATTTGCGAACCCAAAATTTTATGTTCGCGACATCACTGCGATCCTGCAACATGCTACAGTTAATACTTAATCATTATAAAGCTCATTTATATCTGATCCTAATTGGTCACAGCAGAGCAGATAAAATAATGTACTTTTCAGAGTTCCTCAACTGCAAAACAAAATTATATATATATATATATATATATATATATATATATATATATATATATATAATTTTATCACCAATCAGCAGCTAGCTCTCAGCTCCTTTAGAAGTTTAGACTACCTAGGTATGCTTTTCCACAAATGAAACTAAGAATACAAAGCAAATTAGGTAATAAAAGTAAAATGGGAAGATGTTTAAAATTGTATTCTATATCTGGATTTTTGTGTTTCATGTCCCTTTAAGGCGTGCAAGCACTGGACTTGCTATATCAGTGACTGCTGTGAGGTTAAAGTGCGATAAAGTAGATATTTTTTTGTGCTCAATAAATACAAATTTTGAGTATTGTTATTTCAGGACTCAACAAACCCAGGAGCCAGTGAGTACCTGGCTCCTTAAAGGGACAGTCTACACCAGAATATTCTTTAAAAGACAGATAATCCCTTTATTACCCATTCCCTAGTTTTGAATAACCAACACTGTGATATTAATATACTTTTTATCTCTGTGATTATTTTGTATCTAAGCCTCGACAAACTGCCTCTTATTTCAGTTCTTTTGACAGACTTGTATTTTAGTCAATCAGTGCTGGCTCCTAGGAACTCCACGTGCATGAGCAGTGTTATCTATATGAAACACATGAACTAACACCCTCTAGTGGTGAAAAACTGTCAAAATGCCCTGAGATAAGAGGCGGCCTTCAAGGGCTTAGAAATTAGCATATAAACTTCCTAGGTTTAGCTTTCAACTAAGAATACCAAGATAACAAACCAAAATTGGTGATAGAAGTAAACTTGAAAACTGTTTAAAATTGCATGCCCTATCTGAATAATGAAAGCTTGTTTTGGACTAGACTGTCCCTTTTAAATTTTACCCCAGCTCCTACCCTTTTGGGTTATTCTCCATATATCTATAAACAAATATCACTTCTGGCTCCTAAATTTAAACAGATTTGTAGACCACTGTGTTACTTCATGCCATGTTTTTTTTTTTTTAGCAAAAAATATAACCCCTCCCCTATTCTTAGCGTGGGTGTGGCCATTAAGAGGAGGAGCCTTGAATTATTATGCCCCTCCCCTGCATTACAAATACCAAATTGGATCAACTTGCACCCAGTGCAGCTTTGCTTATGGTTACTGACAATCGTTTTCAGAAGTAGAAAAACAAATTGATAAACATATACTTTATATTATAACAATACACTCATTCTAAATAAATACCTATTTTAGGGCAAGCACATGCTCGTCCAGTTTAGCAGGTACAAGCTGTGCGTAAGCATTACATTTATAGCGATGTAAACAAGTGCTGACTGACAGGAGTTACAGAGGTATTAATAAAACAGGTTTTACTAATATTATTCTATATAGACACAAATGAAAACTAAGCACCCTGTATAGTCATAACTGAGACTAGGAATCAATGGATACAGCATATCGGCATTGCCCAATGTATCTGCTACTTTTTATGTTTCTGTGCTACAAATTGAAATTACTAAGGACTAGATTACGAGTGGAGCAGTATTTGCCGTTCCCGCTTACACGCCAACTCCGCTCGACTTCTGCTCAATTTTTGCATGTCAGTTAGCGCGCGTATTACAAGTTGGGAAAAAAAAAACACCCTTACTAGCCCCCTACACTAATAACCCTTAAACTGCCACACCCCCAGGTCGCAAAGTACCTGCTACACTATTAACCCCTAAACTGCCACAACCCCCCATCGCAATCTTCCCCACTACACTATTAACCCCTAAACTGCCACACAACCTCATCGCACATTTTACAGCAATTCTAAGGTGATTTCCTTCCCTAGTTCTGCTTGTCTGTCTGTTCTAGTTGTGTTTTCTTCTCTTTGTCTATCTAGCTATTTGTTCCCTTTATCTTAATTTCAGTATAATGATCGGTCTATAAAGCAAGTATTCCCCTTTGCCTTTATACATTGTTACTAATACAACAGAGAACTCTGGGTAAGTTATGTACATTAGATATACACTGTGTCTGACTACAGAATCCTGCAGTGTTTCCCAAACTTTTTTGCCCGTGACCCTGAACACAAAACTTTTTTTGGCCTGGTGACCCTTGGTGATCAATTATTTTTTTTTTTGCCAGGTAAATTTTTATTGGTATATTGACATATTAAGCAAGCTTAGAAAAATAGTTATGCCAACAAAGCAATTTGTATCCGTGAGGTCCAGTAAAATCATTGGACCCTACTGTTATCACCAGTAACATTATACCTCCCTGGTACCACTGGACTCTCACTGATAACATTGCACCCCCACTGTTATCTCTTGACCCTTGCAGATACCACTGGACCCCACTGTTATTACTGGTACCATTGGACCCTATAGTACCAAAGTACCCCCTGTACCAATGCACCCCCCGATACACTGAAACCCCACTTACTAACTGTATGCCAGAGAGTGGAAGGAATGTCACCATACAGTGTAGAGAGGAATATCATTTTCTCTCTGCACTATATGGTAGCCGCAGAGGTAATAATTAAAAAAAAATCTGAACCACCACGGCAGTTCCCTGCTGCTCTCCATCAGGGCGGTTGGCAGCCGTTGAATCCGAAAAAACTGCCGTGGAGGTGCAGAGTTATTCAATCTATTACCTCTGCTTTCATAGACGGGATGAAGTGACAATAGATCACTTCCTCCCTGCATTTTACGCAGCCGCGGAGGAGGTAAGAGAGTAACGCTGCACCTCTACGGCAGTTCCCGGATCCAGCCGCAACCGGCACCTGCTTGGAGTGTGTGGGCACACACTCCTAAAGCCGTCCGCGACTCTCAGGAGGATGCTCGCGACCTTCATTTGGGTAGCGACCATTAGTTTGGGAACCACTGCCTTATGGGATAAATGCAGCAAAACAAACCCACTTCTGGACAGTTACTTTGAGTTTATTAAATCTCATAAGTAGAAGATAAGTGTGTGTATGTGTATACATAAAAAAAAATAGCAAAAAACGCATTTACTCGCAACGGCGTGTGCCCTCAGGTGTGTGCCCATTCGGGTTGCACACTCGCTGACATGAACTTCTTGATTTTTCGGTAATTCTCTTTTTCTTGTAACTAAATACCAATTTTCATGTCTATAACATCTTTGTTTTTTGAGATATAGGTATCCTCATAAATAACCCCACCTTTTGACCCCCCTTAAGTGGATTTTGGGGAAATGGTAAAACACGTTTTTTCTTTATTTTTCAAGGAGAATCTAAATACCAATTTTCACGTCTGTAACATCGTTGGTTTTTGAGATATAGGTATCCTCATAAAAAAGTTCACCGCCTCTTTTCCCCCCCTTAGGGACGTAATTTAAAAAAATCCTTCCTTAGTGGGTGCCTACGTCATAAAATCAACGTAACTACCAAATTTCACGCTCCTAGGTTAAACTGTTTGAGATGTGTATGTATTTATGTGTGTGTACGTATGTACAGTATATAGTATATGTATAATCAGTATGTATCCATCTCTCTGCACACAAGTTTCCATTTGGTTTCTGTATACACTGACCCAATCCTATGTGTCTTCATCTCCAGTGACCGCATTTGCCATTACTTCACACATTTGTAACCCACAAGGTACAAGCACTTCCCTATATCAGGGTTTCCATAGAATATAATGTCCTGTTTGCCACATTTCCCCATTCATGATATCACACATTCAATTGTTTACAGATAGCTCCTTTTTATTTTGTCATTTGAAATAGCTGCCTGTCAATATTTTAAAGGGACAGGAAACCCAAATGTATTTATTTATTTATATGATTCAGATAGAGACTACAGTTTTTAAATTAAACTAAATTCCAATTTACTTCTAATTATCTAATTTGTTTCATTCTTTAGTTTATCCTTTTTTGAAGAAATGGAAATGCACATGGGTGAGACATTAACATGAGGCATCTATTGCAGCTACTGAGCATATTTAGATATGCTTTTCAACAAAGGGTATCGGGTGAATAAAGCAAATTAGATAATAGAAGTAAATTGAAAAGTTGTTTAAAATTGTATTTTCTTTCTGAAACATGAAAGAAAAGATGTGAAACATCAAGAAGAGATGATGATTTTCCTACAAGCGCAGCCCATTTAAATGAGTTTTAACAGCAAAGAACAAAGTCAGTTATTTCATATACAAAAATAAACCTAAATGCACAATTTCTCATGCATTTCTTACTCTGCTGTTGGTAAAACAAGTCCTTGGACACACATTAAGGGAAACCCATGTTTCAGTACAGATCCCCCTGTGTGTGTAAAAATTGTATTTGGACAACGCTTCCTAGATCCCAAAAGCTAATTCTGTAACCTAGGTTTTCATAATGCTTCAAATTTGTGTTAACCAGCTGTTTTATTTGCAGCATCAGGGTTGTGCCCCCCCCCCCCCCCCCCAATAAGTTTAATGATTTGCAAACCTGTGCATTGTGCTAGAAAAACTTTATTTAGTATGTAGGTCTTTTGCATTTCAGTATTGTTACTTCTGATTTATATTGTGCATATATAGAAAAAAATGCATTTTTTGCAAGCAAATAAATGTCCAATTTCTAGAAGCAAATAAATAGTAGATTATTGCAAAATAAGAGCAAATGTATTATTCAGCCATATATTAAAGGGATAGAAAAGTCATGGGTGCATTTCATTTTTAGGTAGAAGTATTTTTTTTTTTTTTGCAATATAAGTCTATTAGCAAGAATGCAAATCAGCAGGGTTGTGATAGGTCCTAATGTCTGTCACTCCTTTTGGTAGAGGTTAAAGTCTGCTCAGAGGTAATGCACTGCTGATGCCAACTACGCACCTATACTGCCCCTGATTGGTTCAGCTCCTGTGTTTAGCTAAAGAAAATACCAGTAGTAATTTACTGTTGTGAGCTGATAATAAAACGTAATAAAATGTCTAATTGTACATAATTAAAACATTTTGAAATTCTATTTAGTTTTGCTTCCCCTGTTATTTAACTCCTAAACGGAAAGTCTATTCCAGAATTGTTATTGTTTAAAAAAGATAGATAATCCCTTTATTACCCATTCCCCAGTTTTACATAACCAGCACTGTTATATTAATATACTTTTTACCTCTGTGATTACCTTGTATCTAAGCCTCTGCAGACTGCTCCTTTTCTCAGTTATATTAAAATACTTTTTACCTCTGTGATTACCTTGTATCTAAGCCTCTGCAGACTGCTCCTTATCTCAGTGCTTTTTACAGACTTGCATTTTAGCCAATGTTACCTATATGGCACACATGAACTAGCGCTGTCTAGCTGTAAAAAAACTATCAAATTGCACTGAGATAAGAGGCGGCCTTCAAGGGTTTATAAATTAGCTGATGATAAAATTGCATGCCGTATCTGAATCATGAAAGTTTAATTTTGACTTGACCGACCCTTTAAAACACTGTTGCTCTTTCTCTCCGTGCAGAAAGACTGTAGTATGAACCTGGATTCTCCTACTGGCAATAGAAATTAAAAAAACAGCAGCTGCACCATAATCTGCAAATATCAATAGGTTTCACTGAAACATACCAAAAGTTACGTTTCGGTCTAGCCAAAATTAAAGGGACGTGAACACAACTTTTATTTTTTTCCTTTCATTATTCAGAAAGAGCAGCAATTTTAGAAAATGTTGTCATTTACTTCTATTATCACATTTTCTTTGTTCTTTTTGTATCTTTAGTTAAAAAGCAGGGAGGTAAGGTCAGGGGCGTACATCTGTCTGGAGCACTATGGCAGCAGTTTTGCAAGAATGTTATGCACTTGCAAGAGCACTAAATGGCAGCGCTATCTCGTGTTATGTAGCGCTCCCGACACAGACCTATGTATCTCTTCAACAAAGAATAACACAGAGAACGATACAAATCTGATAATAGACGTACAAAATTTCTTTTAAAATTTATGCTCTGTCTCAATCACAAAATAATTTGTTTTGGCTTCTTGTTACTGTGAAGGGTGTGTGCAAAACCTGGCAACGTGCACCTTTTTATTATCTGAGGAGTGCTGGACAAATCTCAACATTCAAGGGGTGTGTCCCAAGTCTGTAAAACAAACAAAAATATGTTTAAAACATTTATTTTCTATTCAGCTCTTTTGTAATTCAGCAAATAATTTTTGATGCATACACTTTTTAAAATAAATATTTGAATGTTGCTTTAACTAAGCAAGCGATAGTAAAACAATGACATGCGCTAGGGTATTAAAGCATTTTCCATTTGACCACCAGACCCACCTTGTAAATTAAACAACCATTAAATAAAGTAGAACTGTATCATTGCCTAGTTTATAATAAATGACAATAGATTATAATAAAAAGACGATGCAATAGAACTTACATTCATTTCAAATGTGTAGTTTTTTTTTAAAGGGATAGTAAAATCAAAATTAAACTTTCATTGATTGGATAGTGCATAACATTTTAGACAACTTTTCCATTGTACTTCTATTTTTCGTTTGGCTTAGTTCCCTTGGTGTCCTTTTGTTAAAGAGTAACCCAAGGTTAATTCAGGAGCGTGCATGTCTTAAGCCTTCTGGCAGTAGTGTTTGCCATATTGTTTATTGCAATGTTAAAGGGACACTGAACCCAAATTTTTTCTTTCGTGATCCAGACAGAGCAGCAATTTTAAGCAACTTTCTAATTTACTTCTATTATCAAAATTTCTTCATTCTTTTGGTATCTTTAGTTGAAAAGCAAGAATGTAAGTTTAGATGCCGGCCCATTTTTGGTGAACAACCTGGGTTGTTCTTGCTGATTGGTGGATTAATTTAACCGACAAATAAACAAATGCTTTCCAGAGTACTGAACCAAAAAAAAGCTTAGATGTCGTCTTTTTCAAATAAAGATAGCAAGAGAACGAAGAAAAATTGATAATAGGAGTAAATTAGAAAGTTGCTTAAAATTGCTGCTCTATCTGAATTATGAAAGAAAAAAAATTGGGTTCAGTGTCCCTTTAAGCATAGTTACAAACACTGCTGCCATAAACTGCTATACACACGTGCAGTCGTGCACACTCCTAAGCTCCTATTAGTAGGGTTGCCACCCGTCCCTTAAAATACAGAACACTTAGGAGTTACACATCCTGCAGGGAGGAATATGAATAGAGCTGGCCAGAAACACAATACATGTTCCTCCCTGCACACCCTGCAGCATGTGTAACTCATAAGTGTCCAGTAAAATGGCTGAAGTGGCAGCCCTACCTATCAGCCTACCTAGATTTAGTCTTTAAAAAGAGAATAAAGCAAATTTGATAAACATGCTCTGTTTGAATCATGAAAGCTTAATTTAGTCTTTACTGTCCCTTTTTATTCAATGTTTAATCTCTCTGTATCATATGACGGCCATCAGCCAATCGCACAATGCATATGTGTATATACTCTGTACTATTGCACATGCTCAGTAGGTGCCTCTGAAACTGTATAAAAAAACTGTGCATGTTTTTATAATGGAAGCACTGGATTTTTATTTCTTTTTTTTTTACTTCATGCTCTATCTGACTTTGCTAGCACTCAACTATCTTTTTTGCAATCTGGGGGCCCCCACCCGCTCCTACCCCGGCGATCAGGCTTCCCGTTACATGCGGTGACGTCACGCACAATGACGTGATGACGTCACCGCGCAACTTTATTTAAAATTGTCAACACAAAGTATAGGGAAAGGGGGCATGCTGCTTAGAAACCTGTATCTCAGGGATCTAAGCAGCTACAGACACCCCAAGACCCATCATTGGAAAGGTAATCGCCTAACCTTTCCAATAGTATAAGTCTTGGGGATCTGGGGGGGAAAATAAAAAAATAAAAAAAAATGTTTTTTGAAACTAGTAAAAAAACAGAAAAATATTAAATTCAGCTTAGCACTCAAAGGGTTAAGGGGTTCATTAAAAGCACAAGGGGTACAAGCTGAGATCACATACAATATTATTCGTATATTCTGGTTACTGCAGGACAGAGGGGGGCACTGATGGGATTTGTGTCATTTCAGAGTAATTCCTGTCTGAGGCTACAAATCTCATGTACTGGATGCAGCGAAGATAAACAACTGCCGCTCTAATTTCAGATTCTTTTATTTGAGCTTCACAAGAGGCTTATTTTAATTTATTTAAAGGGACATGCAACCCAAAATCTTTTCTTTCATGATTCCGATCCAATTTTAAACAACTTTCCAAATCGCTTATTTGATCAAATGGGTTTCATTCTCTTGGTATCCTTTGTTGAAGGAGCAACACTGCACTACTGGGAGTTAGCTGAGCACAACTGGTAAGTCAATGACCAGAGGCATATATGTGCTGCCACCAATCAGCAGCAAGCTCCCAGTACTGTATTGCTACTTCTGACCATACCTAGGTATGCTTTTCAACAAAGGATACAAAGAGAACAAAGGGAATTAGAGAGCAGAAGTAAAATGGAAAGTTGTGTAAAATAGTGTGCTCTATCTGAAGCATGAATGTTAATTCTGACTTTACTGTACTTTTTGCAACTCATTGTTATGTGTTAAGCTCTGAACTGAAAATTTAAATATTTATGATTCGGATAGTGTGAAGAAAAAACTTCTCTTTTCAACTTTACCTCTTGCACTTGATATCCTTTGTTGAAACTTTCCATGGGAAAATACTGAAGTAGGCTCGGGAGCGTGCTTGTCTTGTGCACTATATAGCAACAATTATTGTAAATTGTACATAAGGTGCTGTGTATAAAATATATATTCTTGGGGAACTTCCGGGTAGCGGCCATGACAGGCTGCAAATTCATCAGCTCCTGCAACTTTCTGCACCAGAATAAATAAAATCCCTTTTTTACCACTTTATTGCATATTTTTTTGGGATCTTGGATACACAAGAAAGGGAGCCTGTTCACACCATGCTATTATCTGTTGCACAGAGATAATACCCAGCACACCGGAACGATTCAAGGGTTGCGGCCCACCATCTCACTATCCCCCTGGCAGGACATTAATCTGTCTCTGTCGTTAAGAAGCAGCGAATCCCGCAAATCGCTGCATATTTCCTCCTCTACAAGGCACAATATCTTTTCAGAGAACCACTGTGTGTTTTACCCTTGCTTATGGTACTCTCCTATATACCCGCTATGCAGATCCCCTCGAGCTTCCTGGGGGAGTTGCGCAGTTTGCTCCAAAACCATCATGCCGCCCTGGAAACTCAGCTTACAATGGCATTTGGTCTCGGCAGTGCTAATCTATCATGTACTCTTACCCTACCTACAGTTTGTGAGATGGAAAGAGGGGAAGCTGGCGCCTTGGGGCCCCGGCGCCTAGCCCCTGCCTCCAGTACATCATATGTAAGCGGATCACCTGAATCTACGGGAGCAGTACAACAGATTGACCCAGGGTTGAGAATAATGACAGCGGCTGTTTCGATAAAATCTACCAGCATGCTGCAAGTGCAAGTTGGAGCCTTTCTAGAACCGCAATTGAAGAGACCGCAAGTGCGAGAAACTACGGAACGCAACAGGCAACTGCTTCCAGTACAAAAGCAGAGCGGCTCTGGTGCGATTCCCATGTTACAGGCTAAATGCCTCCCTTCAGTCGCACTGCAGCCACATATACTTCCCTGCGATGGAGCTCACGGATTGCCGATAAGGACATCATTATATATGCATTACCGTGTTGTTTGGGATCCAGGAGCATTGCTCCCCTCTCAGGCTCGAGGGGTGACTTGAGGGTGAGTGAGTAGGGCAGTCAGCCGCTAACTGAACACTAAGGTAAATCGTACTGAGGAGCCAAGAGTGTGATGACTTTCAGGCCCATTACCACTTCAAGCAGTGTCTTTTTGTTCCCTACATAAATAAGACTGATGGATCTTATTGCATGGACTCTTGGTTATTGTTCATTACTGCTCATATAGTTTTCCTTTGTATATTTAATTTTTTTTTTTTTTTTCATAAGTAAGCATAGTTTGATGCTAAACATTGGTGAATGCTTGTAATGCTCATATTCTATGAATCTGGGGTTACATTGTGTTTTATATATTTATGCATTATACAGGTTTTTTTAATTTTACTTTGAGGCCACAACCCCCTTTATATTGCGCTGCGAAATTTTCTCTCAATGGCCTTTAATGTAGGCTGGTCCTGCAAATGTATCCTTACGCTGAGTTATGCGGGTACTTACACATATGCTACCTTGTCCAGGCTTGAGAGCTGAATACCCGCAGGAGGTAGTGTCATATTATACTGCCTATATCCTAGCATTCTCATTTAGGTATCCAGTATGGCCTAACCACAGTTGCATACTATTTGGCCGCATTAGCCCCTTCATTATCAATATAACCCTTCTTCTTATATATGCATTAAAGGGGATCTTCAGACCTGTAGTTACATCTCTTGTCAATAGGATATAAGTCAATATCACTTGCCAACTGTATCATAAGAATGTGCGCCATATTCAGTATGTTTTTCCTTGCAATGCCCATGTACAATATCATATGTCAAAGAGGGCATAACAGGCAGACCATTTTTTCTAGTACCATTGTTTGGCTATTTAGTTTTAATTATTTCATGTCATAAGGAAAGATACATCGACTTAGGGTAGTGACTCATATTTGGCTATTAAGAAATACTAGCATGGCGTCTTGTTTTTAGGGTTTGTCTGTTTCCAACCTGACTCCTCCCCTCTTCATTCATACAATGGTGGGGATCGTTAGAACGACAGTTAAGTTTTATGATTACAGTAAGCGTGTTTTTTCTTTTCAACTATATTCCTTTTTTTTTTTATATATATGTATAATAAGGGTTTATACCTTGTTTATTGTGTCAGCGTCGCATTATAAAACTGAAAATTATGAGGTGAATATAATGAGACCCATGAGTGGTCTCTACTACATAAGGCAGACTTCTGTAAATATCATTTATTCCTCTACAGACTGGGGCCCAAAAGCGGCCTCTTCTCTTGGTAAAGAAGTCTTTGATTATTATAGGCATTTATAACTTTTGTCACTTAGGGGCATAATTGATATTATCAACCTCAAGCTTTGTAGTTAACTATGTATTTTGTATAGATATACCTTGATAGTGCTACTTGACCTTTTATGTCGTCAAGCTCCGGCCCCTTAAATCAACAAAACACCCTCATACCATCCTTCCAACAACCACCCTCATAAATAACAGACAACAGACTTAGCTTTGGTACAAATTGGCCGCAGCCCTTTATTCAATAAAACTTTAATAACTTGATAAATAAAGGTGCAAATAACTGTAAACATTTTACACATCAAACAGCGGTGCTAGTCCTTCCTGATTTCCATATCTTTTAACTATGACCGTAACTCCTTTTACTGGACCCAACCGTGAAAGTGGTTGGGCCCGTCAGCGATCATCCATATAAGTTTCTAAGGAACCCCGTGCCCTTAGAAACCCCCATCTTGAATTCCCCCATGGGAATGCAAAATACCACCACACTTAACCATTGGCCATAGTTTTCCTGTAATTTAAGGGCTAGCACCCCCGCCTTCCAACTGCGACAGAAACCTAAAATGACAAATAAAAACACACCTCTCACACAAATATAAGGGACGGGTGGGAGGGAGATGTTTTCTCTACTCCTACAATAACAATCTGCTGGTTTTCCCGCTCAGCCCACCTCTTTAACACTTTGCCTCCAGCTCCTCCTATAGCACCTCCTACCCCATACAGGGCCTCTTCCTCCTGAGGTCAAAGCTCCCTCTGTCTATGCCCTGCAGCCTCCAGGAGCCACTTGACCTTTTATGTCGTCAAGCTCCGGCCCCTTAAATCAACAAAACACCCTCATACCATCCTTCCAACAACCACCCTCATAAATAACAGACAACAGACTTAGCTTTGGTACAAATTGGCCGCAGCCCTTTATTCAATAAAACTTTAATAACTTGATAAATAAAGGTGCAAATAACTGTAAACATTTTACACATCAAACAGCGGTGCTAGTCCTTCCTGATTTCCATATCTTTTAACTATGACCGTAACTCCTTTTACTGGACCCAACCGTGAAAGTGGTTGGGCCCGTCAGCGATCATCCATATAAGTTTCTAAGGAACCCCGTGCCCTTAGAAACCCCCATCTTGAATTCCCCCATGGGAATGCAAAATACCACCACACTTAACCATTGGCCATAGTTTTCCTGTAATTTAAGGGCTAGCACCCCCGCCACCGACTGGCCTGACACCTCAGCCCAGTCCCGCCAACCGCAAACAGTGCCTTCTGAAAATTAAAGATAAACAGCTGCGGACCAAAGTCATTCAACTGCTCCCCATCCGGCAGATAGAACTCATCCACTCCAGCCTCAGCTAAGTCTGAGCAGTGCACCACCACACCAAGTCTCCGCACAAATGCCCCCATGATCGTCGTTTAACGTCCCCATGAACTTTCATTTTTTTTTTTTTTTTTTTTTTTTTTTTTAAAGCATTCAACACTTAAAGAATACACAGACACCTTATGTTTGGTAAAATACTGGCCACAGCCTGTTTAGTAAATAACAAGTTTAAAAACACCAAATACATAACTCTTTAACCATTGAAACTCAGTCAACTATGAAGATGCTAGCTCCCAAACTTAATTTACCAATCTCCATATACTTGTTGACCAGGCCGTATATAAATTCACCTGGACTTAAATAAGTCCGTTATTTCTTTAATAAAAACCCCAAGCTCCAAGGAACCCTGTGTCCAAGAAGCTACTTAACCTGCTCTCCCACCCCGTGGGGAGGCTAACCCATTCACTTAAGGCCATAGTCCAATTGCAGACACGAGGGAACTAGCACCCGCCAAAGACTGAAAAACATAAAACTGCAAATAATGGGAGGGAGGGAAGGAGGGAAACTTGTTTGCTGCCTAAGAAGTAATTTTCTGAAAATAGCCACCCATACACTTGCCTTACATAGCCTTTCACAGATACCCATTCTACTCCCCATAACGTCCCCATGAACTTTAATTTCGCAAAAGCATTTACTTAAAGAATACACAGACATCTGATGTTCGGTAAAATTACTGGCCACAGCCTGTTTATTAAATAACAAGTTTCAAAAACACCAAATACCTAACTCTGTAACCATATAAACTCGGTTAACTATAAATATGCTAGCTCCCAAACTTAATTCACTAATCTCCAATTACTTGTTGACCAGACCGTATATAAATTTACCTGGACGTACATATGTCCGTTATTTCTTTAAAACTCCCCAAGCTCCAAGGAACCCTGTGTCCAAGGAGCTACATAACCTGCTCTCCCACCCCGTGGGGAGGCTAACCCATTCACTTATGGCCATAGCCAATTGCAGACGTGAGGGAACTAGCACCAACCAATATCGTAACCATGGCCGACCACCGGATGTATAAAGCCTGGAAAGGCTCACACAGCCTCTCCAACTACCACTTAAACTACCACACGAGGCTTTTCTGAGACAAGAACCTAAATCCACACCTCCGGCCTGTGACACCACAACCCCCGGAGACGGGAACAGATCAGCGTAACCCACCCTCAGCAGCAATATGCAATCACATCTAAGGCCCCGTACTCCAAACCATTCAAAATTATTTTATGCTTATCAAAAAAAAAACCTTGGCTGAAGGATCACTCCACCCACACGTGAACCGGAGCTACCAGGACATGACCGGAACAGCCATAAACAAATTAAACGTTCAAATTCTTAAAAACACCCATGAGGGAGAAGATTAAAAGAACCTCCACCCAACCACACCTTGGATAACCTGTTCCACTAAACCCACAACAACAGCTTCAGTGGGTGCCCCGATCCTAAAGGAGGGCAACGTACAATTTTACTGTGATCAAAACCCAACTCCCCTAGATCCCTTGCAAAAAAACTGACCAAAATTGAAACTGTAACAGCACCCCACCATCTTTGCGTATAAATATTGGCATCCGCCCTAGTAGGGAACAATGTCAGACCGCCCCTTTCTTCCATTCGGACAGATGTAGATACCTGAGGTAAAAGAACACCTGCAAGCCCATGGCAATCACATCTTCAGAACCCATTCCCAGTGGGACCAATTATTACGGCAGAGCAAGCCTAATAGAGAGAACATGGAAAATAAAATGTAATCCCCCCCCTTCAATACCCCACTAGGAGTGCAATTGTCTTCTCCTAGCTGTGTTAATATATCTTAACCTTGAGATAAAGGATGGGTGGGAACACCACAGGCGAAATACAATATGACATACGCCCGTATCCAGGAAATGAAAATGCCTGCAAGCCATGTCATAAACTCCAGCAAGCAAAATTGATCATTGCAGTCTAATTAAAGGGACACTCAAGTCAAAACCAAACTTCATGATTCAGATACAACATGCAATTCCAAACAACTCTCCAATTTACTTCCACTAACTAAATATGCACAGTCTTTTTATATTTACACTTTTTGAGTCACCAGCTCCTACTGAGCATGTGCAAGAATTCACCGCATATACGTATATGCATTTGTGATTGGCTGATGACTGTCACATGATACAGGGGGAGTGGAAACAGACACAACCTTGAAATTTATTTAACAAAATCTACTACTCATTTGAAGGTCAGACTAAGTGCTATTGCATTGTCTTCTGATTATGCATTTGTTGATTATGCAAATCTACAGCATTGACTGGTCCTTAAAGGGTGGGAAACCCTTTAAGTAAACTGTCCCATCAAGATATAACGTAAAATCATTGAAGTTGCAACAGCCATCATATATATAGAGAATACTGCATTATTATTATTATTCGGTAATTAGAAAGCACCATGCTATGATTACGGACAGAGGGCTGAAACCTGAAAACTTTGGTGCTTCTCCATCTGCCATTGTGGGATGCTTCCTCTTCATAACTGTTGAACAATAAAAAACTTTATTCATCATCAGTGGCTCCCCTCTTTGATTTCATTTATAAAGCGCCAACAGATTCCGCAGCGCTATAAATCTAGGTCGTACACAAGGAAACATTTATAGGCCTCAAATGTGTAGAGGCCCAACCCAAAGTGTTAACGTTGCAGGCCGCACTTATAAAAGTGATCTACAAACCGCTGGGCTCATAGGATATAAAAAGTACCCTAGCAATGTCGCTAGATTCAACATAACAGAATGGAGGAAGCCACCGGTAGCGCAGTTTTCTCTTCATTATGACAGAGTATAATATTTGCACACCCGTACTACCACATAGAGAAAAGAAAATCCCCCATGTCCTAAACTAAATTCTTCCTAGGATTAAAATTCAAAACATTGAAAATTAATTGCTCAACAAAATAATTTTTTATATAACCACACATACAATGTATATATTAAACAATATAAATTATAGAAATATTTGTATGACCTCAAATACCCCTATAACATACATATATACATATATATACATACATTCTACATAGGCAACAAAACAGAAAATTATACCAAATTACCGTTAGCTGCCACTAGATGGCAGACAAAACAAAGGGATCCCTGGAAATAAAGACAAAAACCATTCTAAACTCTTGAGGCAGAGCAGGGAGTGTAAACCAGCACTAGAAGAGTTAGTAGTAAACATGCAAAATTACAATATACATATATATACACATACACATCTATATATACACACACACATATATATATATAGTCTGTATAACCCCTATGGGAGCAAACTTCTTCAGCAGAAGATAAAACACAAAACCAAACCTCCTCTGAAATGAGATAACCCCCTACTAGCTAAGAGATCCCCAACATGGAGTATCATCAACATTCCTTGTTCCCCCAAATGTATAACAATTTTTAACCACTACCTGACTGACCACAAAATGTTTAGGCAAAATACATGGAACTGCCACAAAATGTCAGACAAAACAATGGATCCCACGAAATAAAGCAAAATTGCTCTAAGCTCTTAAGGCAGAGCAAAAGTGAAAGACAACACAGCAAGAGAATCAGCATTAATAAGCGATTAGTATTAATAAACGTGCAAATTATAAATATATATATAATATGTATATCCCCTAAAGAAACCAAACTTGTCCCTGAGGAGAGAAAAAACACAAAACCCCTTCTGTAAAATAAAACAATATTAGGCCCTAAACTTGCCACAGGTCTAGATCAGCAAGATTGCGCCAAAATCCAGCGGCGGGAAAGTTAACCCTACCAGCGCCGTATACACGTAGGGCCTCCCCTTAGCTAATCATAAAACATAAGCATAGAACTCTATTAGAGTGCATTTGAAAATTCACTTTATATTCCGGAAAATACAGCACTATGCCCAGAGGAAATAAATTCCCTTCACTATGCGTACCCTTATTCCTACGTATAGTAGCAGCAACAAACATAAAAGGTGCCATATAAACACTGCAATGACAGAGAAAAGTCTCTATAGCACATGCAAATGTCAGGAACATGTAAGCGCTGGTAACAAACACTATTGATAAACAGACAGGTTCAATAAGCAACATCTAAAACAGATTCTCAACCAGTGCAGCTGCACATTTTGCACCTGGGTGTAAATAAAATACGTACGTTTATAACTATAAAGCAGCTTATCCCAAATTATTGCTTCGAATTGTCACATCTAAAGGAACAAATAATTTTACAATACTCCCCAAATGTCAAACGGAACGCAGTAAATACAGGAGCTGTTACTGACCTCACATATTGCAAAGATCCTGTCGCTCCATATAGTCAGCGCATACTTAAAACACCCCACAATTGTTTGCTCAGCTACCTGGCTCCATCGGTCATAGGTCCCAGCCTGAAGAAAAAACTTCCTGTGGCAAATCACCACCCGTGGTCTTTTTCCCTGGACCGCTGCTACCACGTGGGGACCCGGTGAGACTGCAATTAAAAAACCCCCCTGCTGCCTTTCGGATGCAGACTGCTCGGCCATGCTTCCTTGCCGCGCAGAGCCTCTGATAGAACCAAATCAGATTTAAAAACCTACATGAGGAAAGGCGCTCTCCTCATCCACTATTACCAACAGTAACCCCACTTGTAATTGAAATGAAAAGGTGATTTCAAATCAAAAGGGGGTAGCACAAGCAAAATCTTACAGGGCTGAAAGTCTATTAACCCCTATGCCTGGGAGGGGGAAAGTAGCCAGCCATACTACTCTCCTATGCAGCAGAGTGAAAATCATATACGCATCACACAATCCTGCCCAGCATACACAGCCCACACTAAATCACAAAATTAATAGTATATGAAAGATTCCCCTGACTCCAATATCTTAAGGAGGGGGATAAACCCCTAATGTGCTTGGACCTCCAACTAGAAGGAACAAGCAATTACCTTAGGGGCTCCAGCTGCAGGACAGGAAAAACCATCAGATGTTTTCTCTACTCCTACAATAACAATCTGCTGGTTTTCCCGCTCAGCCCACCTCTTTAACACTTTGCCTCCAGCTCCTCCTATAGCACCTCCTACCCCATACAGGGCCTCTTCCTCCTGAGGTCAAAGCTCCCTCTGTCTATGCCCTGCAGCCTCCAGGAGCCACTTTTCTTTTTATTTCTATATAACTGTGTAATGCTTCACTGTTTTGCCTGTATGCCGAAAATTTCCCTCAATAAAAAAAAAAATATATATATATTCTTTTTGTTCACCTGTAGTAGGAAGCTGTGTGTGTAGTTTAGTAACGTTGTTCGGAAATAAATTTGATTTGTCAGTGTCTGTAGCTACCACATTTACCTTCTCCATTATTTATTTTTTATGTTTCATAATGAATAAAGAATACAATTATTTTTAATACTGGAGGAATATAAACATAGTTGGTCCTGTAGTCTTGTCAGGCTCATACTAAGCACACTCTATCTGCAGAGTTACTGCACAACTGCAAACGCATCCGCACTGGAAGGTAGTGACAGATACATTTTATCATGGCAGCACCAATAACTCGAGGGAGGTGGGCAATTACCTCCAATACTATAGTTATAAAATGTATTTAGTGTGTTTAATGCCCCTTTTTTTAATTTCAGGTTTTATGCCCCTTTAACAGCATATCCCCCTTTTTCCTATCACCAAACTTAAAGGGACAGTTTACACCAGAATTGATAGCAACATCCACTGCACACGGTAACTGACATTACCAAACCATGTAACGGAAATAAAAGACAAAGGCTCAAAAAGGTGAAATAAAAAGTCTGTATTCAGTAACTCTGTTTGGCAAAAGCGGTTACAACAGGCAATTCAGCAAGTCAAACGCGTTTCAAATGTTTATATATTAAACTTCCTCAGTGACCATCATGCACTATTGCCCATAATGCAGCACTATTTAAAGGGCAAGAAAACGCACTCCCTCTTTAATTAAACCAATCAAATTACAAAAGGTGCTGCATTATGTCAACTACGAATACTGTGTTAAGTGACAGCAAAATACATTTCTTTATTTAGATAGACTGAAAACATTATACTACACACAATAATATAATTTTTAACTCACATATTAACTATCAGAAAAGGAATTTAGTCTGACTCAAAAAATAAAAAAACTTAACTACTTTAGGTATCCACAAATAGTTTTACATCCCATTCAGAATTTAACCCTACTGGCATTCTGGTATCCAGCTGAAAGATCCAGAAAACCTCTCTTTTACTGAGAGTATTACATCTATTTCCTCCTCTTGGATGTCTGGCAATCAGCTGGATACCCTGGAATGTCAGCAGGGAACTGTCAGAGTCGTGTTCTTTTCTGAAATGTAGGGAGACAGGTGTAGTGGACTCAGGATCTTCTATGGAACGCAAGTGTTCCAAAAAACGATCTTTTAAAGCCCGTGTCGTCTGACCGACATACTGCCTATAGCACCCCCTACAGGTCAGAAGGTATATAACAAAGCAAGAATTGCATGTTATATGTTCCTGTATCTTGAATTGTTTTTCATTTGCAGTAGACACAAAATTCTGACCAAAGGTAGCATAAGTGCAAGACTTACACCTCCTACTACCACATTTGAAAAAACCTGGTTTAATAGACAACCAATTTTGGCTAGAAATTTTTGGCAACATAGAGGGAGACAAAATCCCTCTTAATGTTTTTGCTTTGCGTGACACAAATAATACTCCATCCTTAACTATGTCACACAGTTTGTCATCTGTCTCTAGGATAGGCAATGCTTTACGAATAATGCCACAAATTTGGGCATATTCTTCACTATACGTAGTGATAAACTTGGGCTGACGAAATCTCTTATCTCCTTCCACTCTCTTTTTCTCAAGTAAAGTAGACCTATCCATATCATCAACTTCCTTTTTAATAGACTCTATTGTCTCTCTACAATACCCTCTGTGTATGAGTCTATTTGTCAATTCTTCAGAGTGTAACTGATAACTCTGTTCATTCGTGCAATTGCGTTTGATCCTGATATATTGGCTTTTTGGGATAGAACGAATTGTATGTGTTGGATGACAAGACTGTGCATTTAGGATAGTATTCCCTGCAATCTCTTTGCGAAATAATTCAACATCTACTGATTCCTTTGCTAAATTAGACACCAGTCTAATGTCCAAAAATGGCATGGAGTTTTTGTTGAATTTAAAATTTACATTAGAATTTATCAAATTATTCTGTAGATATTCTGTAAATTGTTCAATCAAATGTACTGGTCCCCTCCAGACTATCAAAATATCGTCGATATAACGACCGTAATAATGGATATATTCTTTGAAGGGATTTCTATCTCCATAGACGTGGGACAGCTCCCACCAACCCATATACAGGTTGGCATAGGTGGGGGCAAATTTCGCCCCCATAGCTGTCCCACGCCTCTGGAGATAGAAACTCCCCTCAAACAGAAAAAAATTATGTTTCAATAGATAGTCAATGGATTTGATAATAAAGCTTTTCAGAACATCATCATAATCAGAAAAATTACTCAAAAAATATTCAATGGCATTAATACCCTGTTCGTGAGGGATACAGGTATATAATGATACCACATCAATGGTTACAAAAACAAATTCCTCCTGCCATACAATTTTCTCTAATCTCTTCACAACATCCGTAGTATCTTTGATGTAACTTAACAGTTTCAGAAACATTGGCTGTAGATACCCATCTATCATTTCAGAGAGAGGCTCATTTAATGAGCCAGTTCCAGCCACAATTGGCCTCCCTGGAGGATTATATCTGTCCTTATGGACTTTGGGAAGAAAGTGAAAAATAGCTGTAATCGGATGCTCAGTATATAGAAACTCAAAATTCACCTCCGTTATAAGACCATCAAGTAAAGCCTCATTGAGAATGATTTTAAGTTCTCTCTGATAGAAAAACACTGGATTTGATTTGAGTCTCTCATATACTGTAGTATCAAGTAACTGTCTATGCGCCTCTTTAATATAATCCTCCCGATTGAGGACTACAACCTTTCCCCCTTTGTCCGAATTTCGAAAAACGAATTCTTTGTTGTTAACCAACTCTTTGATAGACAGATATTGATCTCTAGACAGATTATCTTTCTTATGGTTAACAGAGGATATATTTTTATGTAGTTTCTTCAAAGCTGTCTCAACTGTCTTCTGAAAGACTTCAACTGAACTAGACCTAGAACTTACTGGGTGAAACTTAGATTTCTTTTTTAGTTTGGAAAGATCATACACATCTTGATTGACACTAAAATATGAGTCTTTAGTGTCCTCACCTATAGCTACAAGGTCTAGAAGAGCACATTCATCAGCAAAATCAAAACCACATCTAAGTGGTTCTGGTTTCTCTCCTTGCCTCACTTTACAACTTTCCTGTTTAACATCTAAAAAGTGTTTCTTCAATACCAAGGTTCTCACGAACCTATTCAAATCCACTACTGTGTCAAACAAATTAAAATGAGAAGTAGGAGAGAAACCTAAACCAAGAGACAAAACTTGTAATTGTGTTTTAGAAAGTTGAACAGATGACAAATTAATAACATTGTAAGAGTCTATGCATATTTCTGAAATGGTATTGCCCTCCTCCTCTGTGGATAGCGCCGAGGTTTGGGGGGTACAGTCTCTTGAAAATTTTCTTGACCTTCCAGACCTATCGCGTCCCCCTCTACGTACTTTTTTCTTCGCACTGTGGACTTGTGTTGGCCCCTCTCGTTTTTTGACTGAGCTGAAGATGTGGAGGGAACATGATCATCATGTGCTGTAAGAGCAAATGACGTAGTTACTACAGAGGATGGTGGACTCTCACTAGAAATTTCCAAATCAGAGGAGTCATAATCATACTCCGTGTCAGTCTCTGCAAATCTGACTTTTTTTATCTGATTTGTATCTTCTATATCTCCTCCTAGTGTCAGACACTGTCCATTTATAGACTTTGTTATTCTCATAATCTTGTTTGTGTAATGCTTCACTGTTTTGCCTGTATGCCGAAAATTTCCCTCAATAAAAAAATAAATAAATAAATAAATAAAAAATATATATATTCTTTTTGTTCACCTGTAGTAGGAAGCTGTGTGTGTAGTTTAGTAACGTTGTTCGGAAATAAATTTGATTTGTCAGTGTCTGTAGCTACCACATTTACCTTCTCCATTATTTATTTTTTATGTTTCATAATGAATAAAGAATACAATTATTTTTAATACTGAAGGAATATAGACATCGTTGGTCCTGTAGTCTTGTCAGGCTCATACTAAGCACACTCTATCTGCAGAGTTACTGCACAACTGCAAACGCATCCGCACTGGAATGTAGTGACAGATACATTTTATCATGGCAGCACCAATAACTAGAGGGAGGTGGGGAATTACCTCCAATACTATAGTTATAAAATGTATTTAGTGTGTTTAATGTCCCTTTTTTTAATTTCAGGTTTTATGCCCCTTTAACAGCATATCCCCCTTTTCCTATCACCAAACTTAAAGGGACAGTCTACACCAGAATTGATATTGTTTAAAAAGATAGATAACACCTTTTACTACCCATTCCCCAGCTTTGCACAACCAGCATTGTTATTTTTAAAACATGTATACTCCTAAATTTCTACCTGCTTCTAAGCCACTAAAGACAGCCTCTTACCACATGTTTTTTTATTTGCTTTTCACAACAGGGGACTGCTAGTTCATGTGGGCCATATAGATAAAATGTTGCTAACGCTCGTGGGTTGTGGCAGACAATGTACTGATGGACTTAAATGCAAGTGAATAGATAAAAAGTCATGTGATCAGGGGGCTGTCAGAAGAGCCTTAGATACAAGGTAATCACAGAGGTAGAAAGTATATTAATATAACTGAGATAAGGAACAGTCTGCAGAGGCTTAGATACAAGGTAATCGCAGAGGTAAAAAGTATATTAATATAACTGAGATAAGGAGCAGTTTGCAGAGGCATAGATACAAGGTTATCACAGAGGTAAAAAGTATATTAATATAACTGAGAAAAGGTGCAGTCTGCAGAGGCATAGATACAGGGTAATCACGTTGGTAAAAAGTATATTAATATAACTGAGATAAGGAGCAGTCTGCAGAGGCATAGATACAGGGTAATCACAGTGGTAAAAAGTATATTAATATAACTGAGATAAGGAGTAGTCTGCAGAGGCTTAGATACAGAGGTAAAAAGTATACAGAGGTAAAAAGTATATTAATATTACTGAGATAAGGAGCAGTCTGCAGAGGCTTAGATACAAGGTAATCACAGAGGTAAAAAGTATATTAATATGACAGTGCTGGTTGTGCAAAACTGGGGAATGGGTAATTAAAGGATTAGTTTTCTTTTTAAACAATAACAATTTTGGAGTAGACTGTCCCTTTTAACTCCTAACATACACTCACCTTTAATCCAGACACCCTCTTTATTTTAAGTTTTATTCAATATGTATAATTTACATGTCAGGTCACATTCCTGTCAATAGGATTCATTAAACTAGAATGATATGGCTAAACATGATCTTCTGTTGCTGGTGAAACAGGTAACAGTTTGTATCTGGGTAAAGTAACAGCTATGGCAAAATACAAACAGTCTGAATAGTACCAAATGGTTTTGACATCACAAGAAGTCACATGTTCCAAACTGTGATCTACCTAACGCAACCTTTCCTGCAAAATAGTAATTGTTTCAAAGCCATATTTGTGTTACCGCCGGACAGTAATTTAAAGGGACATGAAACCCAAAAAGTTCTTTCAGGATTCAGAGAATACAATTAAAAAACAACAACATTCCAAAGTACTTCTATTATTTAATGTGCTTCATTCTTCAGATATCCTTTTTAAAGAAGCTTATTTAGATTCCAATGAAGGATATCAAGAGAATTAATCAAATTAGATATTAGAAGTCAATTGGAAAGTTGTTTAAATTTGCTGCTCTTTCTAAATCATGAAAGGAAAAAAAATGAGTTTCTTGTAACTTTTTAAGATTTTTAGAGACTTTACTTCACATAGTTTTATTTGTGTGTATTATGTGACCCCATGCATTACAGACCTATAATCTGTAATAGTCTTATTTGTGTGTATTATGTGACCCCATACATTACAGACCTATAATCTGTAATATCTTAATTTGTGTGTATTATGTGACTGACCCCATACATTACAGACCTATAATTTATAATAGTTTTATTTGTGTGTATTATGTGACCCCATACATTACAGACCTATAATCTGTAATAGCTTTATTTGTGTGTATTATGTGACTGACCCCATACATTACAGACCTATAATCTGTAATAGCTTTATTTGTGTGTATTATGTGACCCCATACATTAGACCTATAATCTGTAATAGTTTTATTTGTGTGTATTATGTGACCCCATACATTACAGACCTATAATCTGTAATAGTTTTATTTGTGTGTATTATGTGACTGACCCCATACATTACAGACCTATAATCTGTAATAGCTTTATTTGTGTGTATTATGTGACCCCATACATTACAGACATATAATCTGTAATAGTCTTATTTGTGTGTATTATGTGACCCCCATACATTAGACATATAATCTGTAATAGTCTTATTTGTGTGTATTATGTGACCCCATGCATTACAGACCTATAATCTGTAATATCTTAATTTGTGTGTATTATGTGACCCCATACATTACAGACCTATAATCTGTAATATCTTAATTTGTGTGTATTATGTGACTGACCCCATACATTACAGACCTATAATTTATAATAGTTTTATTTGTGTGTATTATGTGACCCCATACATTACAGACCTATAATCTGTAATAGCTTTATTTGTGTGTATTATGTGACTGACCCCATACATTACAGACCTATAATCTGTAATAGCTTTATTTGTGTGTATTATGTGACCCCATACATTACAGACATATAATCTGTAATAGTCTTATTTGTGTGTATTATGTGACCCCCATACATTAGACATATAATCTGTAATAGTCTTATTTGTGTGTATTATGTGACCCCATACATTACAGACCTATAATCTGTAATATCTTAATTTGTGTGTATTATGTGACCCCCATACATTAGACATATAATCTGTAATAGTCTTATTTGTGTGTATTATGTGACTCCATACATTACAGACCTATAATCTGTAATAGCTTTATTTGTGTGTATTATGTGACCCCCATACATTAGACATATAATCTGTAATAGTCTTATTTGTGTGTATTATGTGACCCCATGCATTACAGACCTATAATCTGTAATATCTTAATTTGTGTGTATTATGTGACCCCATACATTACAGACCTATAATCTGTAATAGCTTTATTTGTGTGTATTATGTGACTGACCCCATACATTACAGACCTGTAATCTGTAATAGCTTTATTTGTGTGTATTATGTGACTGACCCCATACATTACAGACCTATAATTTATAATAGTTTTATTTGTGTGTATTATGTGACCCCATACATTACAGACATATAATCTGTAATAGTTTTATTTGTGTGTATTATGTGACTGACCCCATACATTACAGACCTATAATCTGTAATAGCTTTATTTGTGTGTATTATGTGACCCCATACATTACAGACATATAATCTGTAATAGTTTTATTTGTGTGTATTATGTGACTGACCCCATACATTACAGACCTATAATTTATAATAGTTTTATTTGTGTGTATTATGTGACCCCATACATTACAGACATATAATCTGTAATAGTTTTATTTGTGTGTATTATGTGACCCCATGCATTACAGACCTATAATCTGTAATAGCTTTATTTGTGTGTATTATGTGACCCCATACATTACAGATATATAATCTGTAATAGCTTTATTCGTGTGTATTATGTGACCCCATACATTACAGACCTATAATCTGTAATAGTTTTATTTGTGTGTATTATGTGACCCCATGCATTACAGACCTATAATCTGTAATAGTTTTATTTGTGTGTATTATGTGACCCCATACATTAGACCTATAATCTGTAATAGTTTTATTTGTGTGTATTATGTGACCCCATACATTACAGACATATAATCTGCAATAGCTTTATTTGTGTGTATTATGTGACCCCATACATTAGACATATAATCTGTAATAGTTTAATTTGTGTGTATTATGTGACCCCCATACATTACAGACATATAATCTGTAATAGTTTTATTTGTGTGTATTATGTGACTGACCCCATACATTACAGACCTATAATTTATAATAGTTTTATTTGTGTGTATTATGTGACCCCATACATTACAGACATATAATCTGTAATAGCTTAATTTGTGTGTATTATGTGACCCCATACATTACAGACATATAATCTGTAATAGTTTTATTTGTGTGTATTATGTGACTGACCCCATACATTACAGACCTATAATTTATAATAGTTTTATTTGTGTGTATTATGTGACCCCATACATTACAGACATATAATCTGTAATAGCTTAATTTGTGTGTATTATGTGACCCCATACATTAGACATATAATCTGTAATAGTTTTATTTGTGTGTATTATGTGACCCCATGCATTACAGACCTATAATCTGTAATAGCTTTATTTGTGTGTATTATGTGACCCCATACATTACAGATATATAATCTGTAATAGCTTTATTCGTGTGTATTATGTGACCCCATACATTACAGACCTATAATCTGTAATAGTCTTATTTGTGTGTATTATGTGACCCCATACATTACAGATATATAATCTGTAATAGTTTTATTTGTGTGTATTATGTGACCCCATACATTAGACCTATAATCTGTAATAGTTTTATTTGTGTGTATTATGTGACCCCATACATTACAGACCTATAATCTGTAATAGCTTTATTTGTGTGTATTATGTGACTGACCCCATACATTACAGACCTATAATCTGTAATAGCTTTATTTGTGTGTATTATGTGACCCCATACATTACAGACATATAATCTGTAATAGTTTTATTTGTGTGTATTATGTGACCCCATGCATTACAGACCTATAATCTGTAATAGTCTTATTTGTGTGTATTATGTGACCCCATACATTACAGATATATAATCTGTAATAGCTTTATTCGTGTGTATTATGTGACCCCATACATTACAGACATATAATCTGTAATAGCTTTATTTGTGTGTATTATGTGACTGACCCCATACATTACAGACCTATAATTTATAATAGTTTTATTTGTGTGTATTATGTGACCCCATACATTACAGACATATAATCTGTAATAGTTTTATTTGTGTGTATTATGTGACTGACCCCATACATTACAGACCTATAATCTGTAATAGCTTTATTTGTGTGTATTATGTGACCCCATACATTACAGACATATAATCTGTAATAGTTTTATTTGTGTGTATTATGTGACTGACCCCATACATTACAGACCTATAATTTATAATAGTTTTATTTGTGTGTATTATGTGACCCCATACATTACAGACATATAATCTGTAATAGTTTTATTTGTGTGTATTATGTGACCCCATGCATTACAGACCTATAATCTGTAATAGCTTTATTTGTGTGTATTATGTGACCCCATACATTACAGATATATAATCTGTAATAGCTTTATTCGTGTGTATTATGTGACCCCATACATTACAGACCTATAATCTGTAATAGTTTTATTTGTGTGTATTATGTGACCCCATGCATTACAGACCTATAATCTGTAATAGTTTTATTTGTGTGTATTATGTGACCCCATACATTAGACCTATAATCTGTAATAGTTTTATTTGTGTGTATTATGTGACCCCATACATTACAGACATATAATCTGCAATAGCTTTATTTGTGTGTATTATGTGACCCCATACATTAGACATATAATCTGTAATAGTTTAATTTGTGTGTATTATGTGACCCCCATACATTACAGACATATAATCTGTAATAGTTTTATTTGTGTGTATTATGTGACTGACCCCATACATTACAGACCTATAATTTATAATAGTTTTATTTGTGTGTATTATGTGACCCCATACATTACAGACATATAATCTGTAATAGCTTAATTTGTGTGTATTATGTGACCCCATACATTACAGACATATAATCTGTAATAGTTTTATTTGTGTGTATTATGTGACTGACCCCATACATTACAGACCTATAATTTATAATAGTTTTATTTGTGTGTATTATGTGACCCCATACATTACAGACATATAATCTGTAATAGCTTAATTTGTGTGTATTATGTGACCCCATACATTAGACATATAATCTGTAATAGTTTTATTTGTGTGTATTATGTGACCCCATGCATTACAGACCTATAATCTGTAATAGCTTTATTTGTGTGTATTATGTGACCCCATACATTACAGATATATAATCTGTAATAGCTTTATTCGTGTGTATTATGTGACCCCATACATTACAGACCTATAATCTGTAATAGTCTTATTTGTGTGTATTATGTGACCCCATACATTACAGATATATAATCTGTAATAGTTTTATTTGTGTGTATTATGTGACCCCATACATTAGACCTATAATCTGTAATAGTTTTATTTGTGTGTATTATGTGACCCCATACATTACAGACCTATAATCTGTAATAGCTTTATTTGTGTGTATTATGTGACTGACCCCATACATTACAGACCTATAATCTGTAATAGCTTTATTTGTGTGTATTATGTGACCCCATACATTACAGACATATAATCTGTAATAGTTTTATTTGTGTGTATTATGTGACCCCATGCATTACAGACCTATAATCTGTAATAGTCTTATTTGTGTGTATTATGTGACCCCATACATTACAGATATATAATCTGTAATAGCTTTATTCGTGTGTATTATGTGACCCCATACATTACAGACATATAATCTGTAATAGTTTTATTTGTGTGTATTATGTGACCCCATGCATTACAGACCTATAATCTGTAATAGTCTTATTTGTGTGTATTATGTGACCCCATACATTACAGATATATAATCTGTAATAGTTTTATTTGTGTGTATTATGTGACCCCATACATTAGACCTATAATCTGTAATAGTTTTATTTGTGTGTATTATGTGACCCCATACATTACAGACCTATAATCTGTAATAGCTTTATTTGTGTGTATTATGTGACTGACCCCATACATTACAGACATATGATCTGTAATAGTTTTATTTGTGTGTATTATGTGACTGACCCCATACATTACAGACCTATAATTTGTAATCGTTTTATTTGTGTGTATTATGTGACCCCATACATTACAGACATATAATCTGTAATAGTTTTATTTGTGTGTATTATGTGACCCCATACATTACAGACATATAATCTGTAATAGTTTTATTTGTGTGTATTATGTGACCCCATACATTACAGACATATAAACTGTAATAGTTTTATTTGTGTGTATTATGTGACCCCATACATTACAGACATATAATCTGTAATAGTTTTATTTGTGTGTATTATGTGACTGACCCCATACATTACAGACCTATAATTTATAATAGTTTTATTTGTGTGTATTATGTGACCCCATACATTACAGACATATAATCTGTAATAGTTTTATTTGTTTGTATTATGTGACCCCCATACATTACAGACCTATAATTTATAATAGTTTTATTTGTGTGTATTATGTGACCCCATACATTAGACATATAATCTGTAATAGTTTAATTTGTGTGTATTATGTGACCCCATACATTACAGACCTATAATTTATAATAGTTTTATTTGTGTGTATTATGTGACCCCATACATTACAGACATATAATCTGTAATAGCTTTATTTGTGTGTATTATGTGACCCCATACATTACAGACCTATAATTTATAATAGTTTTATTTGTGTGTATTATGTGACCCCATACATTAGACATATAATCTGTAATAGTTTAATTTGTGTGTATTATGTGACCCCCATACATTAGACATATAATCTGTAATAGCTTTATTTGTGTGTATTATGTGACCCCATACATTACAGACCTATAATCTGTAATAGTTTTATTTGTGTGTATTATGTGACCCCATACATTACAGACCTATAATCTGTAATAGTTTTATTTGTGTGTATTATGTGACCCCATACATTAGACATATAATCTGTAATAGTTTAATTTGTGTGTATTATGTGACCCCCATACATTAGACATATAATCTGTAATAGCTTTATTTGTGTGTATTATGTGACCCCATACATTACAGACCTATAATCTGTAATAGTTTTATTTGTGTGTATTATGTGACCCCATACATTACAGACCTATAATCTGTAATAGCTTTATTTGTGTGTATTATGTGACTGACCCCATACATTACAGACCTATAATCTGTAATAGCTTTATTTGTGTGTATTATGTGACCCCATACATTACAGACATATAATCTGTAATAGTTTTATTTGTGTGTATTATGTGACCCTATACATTACAGACATATAATCTGTAATAGTCTTATTTGTGTGTATTATGTGACCCCATACATTACAGACATATAATCTGTAATTGCTTTATTTGTGTGTATTATGTGACCCATACATTAGACATATAATCTGTAATAGCTTTATTTGTGTGTATTATGTGACCCATACATTAGACATATAATCTGTAATATCTTAATTTGTGTGTATTATGTGACCCCATACATTACAGACATATAATCTGTAATAGTTTTATTTGTGTGTATTATGTGACTGACCCCCATACATTACAGACCTATAATCTGTAATAGTTTTATTTGTGTGTATTATGTGACCCCATACATTACAGACCTATAATCTGTAATAGTTTTATTTGTGTGTATTATGTGACCCCATACATTAGACCTATAATCTGTAATAGTTTTATTTGTGTGTATTATGTGACCCCATACATTACAGACCTATAATCTGTAATAGTTTTATTTGTGTGTATTATGGGACCCCAAACATTAGACATATAATCTGTAATAGTTTTATTTGTGTGTATTATGTGACCCCATACATTACAGACAAATAATCTGTAATAGTTTATTTGTGTTTATTATGTGACCCCATACATTAGACCTATAATCTGTAATAGCTTTATTTGTGTGTATTATGTGACCCCATACATTACAGACCTATAATCTGTAATAGCTTTATTTGTGTGTATTATGTGACCCCATACATTAGACATATAATCTGTAATAGTTTTATTTGTGTGTATTATGTGACCCCATACATTAGACCTATAATCTGTAATAGCTTTATTTGTGTGTATTATGTGACCCCATACATTACAGACCTATAATCTGTAATAGCTTTATTTGTGTGTATTATGTGACCCCATACATTACAGACCTATAATCTGTAATAGTTTTATTTGTGTGTATTATGTGACCCCATACATTAGACACAGTGGCGTCACTAGGGGGGGGCGGGGGGGGCGGGCCGCACCCGGGTGACACCCTCCAGGGGGTGACACCAAAAAAAAAAATTTTTTTTTATTTTTTTTTTTTTTTTTTTTTTAAATTTTATTGAAATTCAAAGAAATACAATGTTGAGATGCATAGATTTTTTTTTTTTTATTAGAGGGGCTGGCATTTGTGAACATTGGTGGGACTGGGGAAGTTGTAGACACACAATTTTTTTGCCCCTTGAGCCAGTGCTGCAATTTCAACAAATAGTTTTCCCGGCTGATTTTGCTTGTTTGTACTTTGCTTCTCCCCTGCCCAATTTTGCTATGAATGTTGTGGGCATGCCGTGGGGCTTGCAAAGTTGCGCTGCTAGCCTAAACCTGCCTGCCTATCTGTGCCCACTGCTCAGTGACATGTGGAGCAGTGGAGTCACTCGCTGCTGTGCTGTCTCTCTAAATGGGAACTGGCAAATCATGAGGGGATGTCTGGCACCTGACCGCATGACTGTTTGACACCGTCTTTAAAGTGAAGAAGCCACGTATGATGCCCACCAGACAGTTACGGTTACGGCACACTAAGTGCACACTGAACAGGTAGGAGGGCGGGTGGGGGTCTGGGGGTGGGCAGAGTGCAGAGGTGATTGGCCATAAGAAGCGGTAGGCACGCGGCCCGGGGCTGTGCACTGACAGATTTGGAACAGAGTCAGAGAGCAGAATTTTCATAGTTTGCGCCTAAACCTTTTCTTTAGTGATTTATTTTTAGAGTGCTCTGTTTATCTTTCATTTGATGCTCTGCTGAGCCAGGGAGCAGCTCTAGGCATGCGCTTTATAATTAATGCAGTGCAGTTTACATATTTTTTAAGTGTGTGTCTGAGTTTTTGTGTGTGTGTGTGTGTCTCAGTGTTTTTGTGTGTGTGTCTGAGTGTGTTTCCGAGTGTTTGTGTGTGCATCTGAGTATGTTTTTAAGTGTGTCTGAGTGTTTGTATGTGTGCGTGCCTGTGTTTTTGTGTGTGCCTGCTTTCTGGGGGGGGGGGGTGACACCATAACTTACCGCACCGGGTGACACCAACCCTAGTGACGCCACTGATTAGACATATAATCTGCAATAGCTTTATTTGTGTGTATTATGTGACCCCATACATTAGACATATAATCTGTAATAGTTTAATTTGTGTGTATTATGTGACCCCCATACATTAGACATATAATCTGTAATAGCTTTATTTGTGTGTATTATGTGACCCCATACATTACAGACCTATAATCTGTAATAGCTTTATTTGTGTGTATTATGTGACCCCATACATTAAAGACATATAATCTGTAATATCTTTATTTGTGTGTATTATGTGACCCCATACATTACAGACCTATAATCTGTAATAGCTTTATTTGTGTGTATTATGTGACCCCATACATTAAAGACCTATAATCTGTAATAGCTTTATTTGTGTGTATTATGTGACCCCATACATTACGGACCTATAATCTGCAATATCTTTATTTGTGTGTATTATGTGACCCCATACATTAAAGACCTATAATCTGTAATAGCTTTATTTGTGTGTATTATGTGACCCCATACATTAAAGACCTATAATCTGTAATAGTTTTATTTGTGTGTATTATGGGACCCCAAACATTAGACATATAATCTGTAATAGTTTTATTTGTGTGTATTATGTGACCCCATACATTAAAGACCTATAATCTGTAATAGCTTTATTTGTGTGTTTTATGTGACCCCATACATTACAGACATATAATCTAGTTTACAATTTGATGCTGGTGTAAAAGTGAGCTGCCGGTATCTGGAGCACTTCACTTGCATTACAGAGAAATGCCACAAGAGGGAGCAGTAAGCCTTCTAATCCTCTTTAAAGGACCAGTTCACTCAATGTACAAAAACTCATTTATCAGCAATATCGCATTAGCAAGTAAAGGCGAACACTGAATAATTATGTTCTGTGTAATATATATTATTTTTACCTAATTAATCAGCTTCTTTGTGTTGAAGCTCAACGACACTGGAGCACCCAGATAAAAGGGTTGTGCTTACAAAACTCTCTTTACCCGCCCTGTGACCTATCAAATAATTTTTTTCAATTCTATGCAAAATAGTTATTTTCTCTACTCCGCATGCGCCATTGCAGAGAAGCGCGTCCTCTATATCAAGGAACCATGCCCGCGTGATCGGGAGCGCGCTTGCACCGGAATCCAAGTTCTTTGTAGTTTCCCACATACAAACTAACTCCAAAATTCAGAGCGCATAGTTAGATTTTGCCATGGATGCTTGTTTCCAATAGTTATACAATGTAACATACCCATTTGCTTAGAAAACCCTCAAATGATCTGGGAAATCTCACATTTCCGTTTATGCCTCACGTAACTGACATCTCACATTGGAGGTAAACCCTTCATATTGCAGAATATCCCTCACGTAACTAACATCTCACATTACAGGTTATCCCTTCACATTGCAGAATATCCCTCACATAACTAACATCTCACATTACAGGTTATCTCTTCACATTGCAGAATATCCCTCACACAACTAACATCTCACATTGCCGGTTATCCCTTCACATTGCAGAATATCCCTCACACAACTAACATCTCACATTGCCGGTTATCCCTTCACATTGCAGAATATCCCTCACATAACTAACATCTCACATTGCCGGTTATCTCTTCACATTGCAGAATATCCCTCACGTAACTAACATCTCACATTACAGATTATCCCTTCACATTGCAGAATATCCCTCACACAACTAACATCTCACATTGCCGGTTATCCCTTCACATTGCAGAATATCCCTCACATAACTAACATCTCACATTGCAGAATATCCCTCAAATAACTAACATCTCACATTACAGGTTATCTCTTCACATTGCAGAATATCTGTCACATAACTTACATCTCACATTGCAGAATATCCCTCACGTAACTAACATCTCACATTGCAGAATATCCCTCACATAACTAACATCTCACATTGCAGGTTATCTCTTTACATTGCAGCAATCTAAAAAGACAAGAAAAAACAGAAGCGCCACATGGCCCAATATTGTCTGGTCCAGAATGAAGATATGTGTAGATGATCAATATACACTCACATTTGGAGATGCACCTCAATTGGTGCAGTTATGACAGTCTGGGATTTCTATTAGTCACCCAGGAGACCAATTTCGTTGTAGATATGGTGTCTAGATGAACAATACAAAGAGACAAAGGTGCCTATATGGCCTAGTATCGTTTTGACAAGTGTGAGTTAATAAGTAGGAGGAATGGGTACTCACATTCGTTGTAGCATCTCCTTTGATGCTATAGAGGCAGAGTGGGGTCAATATGGTCACCCACCAGACTTAATCATGTATTGCAGGATACCAGGTACACCGAAGGCCTCCAGAAGTTCAAGGAGAGGCCTAACTTAATAGGCTCCCCTCAGCAGAGAATGGTCAGGAAACAAAAATAGAGATTAGCAAGTGTCCAATATAAAAACAAAGTTTTTATTAAAAAGTATAAAACAAAGCTACGTGTTTCTCAGCTCAAGGCTGTTTCATCAGGCTTAATAAAATAATTTTAGAACACTTGCTATATATAAACATCTAATTAGTACTAATTGGTATCACATGATACTAGGAGGAGCTTAGGTAGTCCTAGAGATCCTATTGGTCAAAAAATGGAAATTAGTTTATTTGTACATTAAAACACAATTGCCATTTCAAAATCCTCTCATATATGGTATAATTAAACCAGTCACCAGTGTGGCTGTTTCTCTGACATAAATCAAACACACATATAAATGCAAAGGTTTAATCCAAAATGTTCCCACAAGATATAGGGATAAACAAATAATCCTATAGGGATATCAACTAAATTGTGTTAAGGTTCATTACTGTATCATAAACATTACCCAGATTCATGTATCATTATTGTAATCCGGTTTCATAAATGTATAACACAGCATACCTTAATGTATAATTTCCTGACTTGTAAAAGCATTTGTTTGGAATTCTGACATATTAGTATTGTTTGTCGATAATAACTTGTAATAATTTGGCGTGTAGAAGTGTTTTGTGCGCATGTCTGAAGCGCCATTACTTACAGTTCCGTTTCTACTTTCAAAGTGTCCCAAAACTCTAGACATGAAACAAGATCTAAGAGCGATGTATATTTTGGGATCATTTTGGTGGACAACTAACGTGTTCAATAGTATCTATTTTATTTCACTGCTATTTACATCTCACATTGCAGGTTATCCCTTCACATTGCAGAATATCCCTCACGTAACTAACATCTCACATTGCCGGTTATCTCTTCACATTGCAGAATATCCCTCACGTAACTAACATCTCACATTGCAGAATATCCCTCACATAACTAACATCTCACATTGCAGGTTATCTCTTCACATTGCAGAATATCCCTCACATAACTAACATCTCACATTGCAGGTTATCTCTTCACATTGCAGAATATCCCTCACATAACTAACATCTCACATTGCCGGTTATCTCTTCACATTGCAGAATATCCCTCACGTAACTAACATCTCACATTGCAGAATATCCCTCACATAACTAACATCTCACATTGCAGGTTATCTCTTCACATTGCAGAATATCCCTCACATAACTAACATCTCACATTGCCGGTTATCTCTTCACATTGCAGAATATCCCTCACGTAACTAACATCTCACATTGCAGGTTATCTCTTCACATTGCAGAATATCCCTCACATAACTAACATCTCACATTGCAGAATATCCCTTCACATTGCAGAATATCCCTCACATAACTAACATCTCACATTGCAGGTTATCTCTTCACATTGCAGAATATCCCTCACGTAACTAGCATCTCACATTGCAGAATATCCCTCACATAACTAACATCTCACATTACAGGTTATCCCTTCACATTGCAGAATATCCGTCACATAACTTACATCTCACATTGCAGGTTATCCCTTCACATTGCAGAATATCCCTCACGTAACTAACATCTCACATTGCAGAATATCCCTCACGTAACTAACATCTCACATTGCAGAATATCCCTCACATAACTAACATCTCACATTGCAGGTTATCCCTTCACATTGCAGAATATCCCTCACGTAACTAACATCTCACATTGCCGGTTATCCCTTCACATTGCAGAATATCCCTCACGTAACTAACATCTCACATTGCAGAATATCCCTCACGTAACTAACATCTCACATTGCAGAATATCCCTCACGTAACTAACATCTCACATTGCAGAATATCCCTCACATAACTAACATCTCACATTGCAGGTTATCCCTTCACATTGCAGAATATCCCTCACGTAACTAACATCTCACATTGCCGGTTATCCCTTCACATTGCAGAATATCCCTCACGTAACTAACATCTCACATTGCAGAATATCCCTCACGTAACTAACATCTCACATTGCAGAATATCCCTCACGTAACTAACATCTCACATTGCCGGTTATCTCTTCATATTGCAGAATATCCCTCACGTAACTAACATCTCACATTGCAGAATATCCCTCACATAACTAACATCTCACATTGCCGGTTATCTCTTCATATTGCAGAATATCCCTCACGTAACTAACATCTCACATTGCAGAATATCCCTCACATAACTAACATCTCACATTGCCGGTTATCTCTTCATATTGCAGAATATCCCTCACGTAACTAACATCTCACATTGCAGAATATCCCTCACATAACTAACATCTCACATTGCCGGTTATCTCTTCATATTGCAGAATATCCCTCACGTAACTAACATCTCACATTGCCGGTTATCTCTTCATATTGCAGAATATCCCTCACGTAACTAACATCTCACATTGCAGAATATCCCTCACGTAACTAACATCTCACATTGCAGAATATCCCTCACGTAACTAACATCTCACATTGCAGAATATCCCTCACGTAACTAACATCTCACATTGCAGGTTATCCCTTCACATTGCAGAATATCCCTCACGTAACTAACATCTCACATTGCAGAATATCCCTCACGTAACTAACATCTCACATTGCCAGTTATCTCTTCACATTGCAGAATATCCCTCACATAACTAACATCTCACATTGCAGAATATCCCTCACGTAACTAACATCTCACATTGCCAGTTATCTCTTCACATTGCAGAATATCCCTCACATAACTAACATCTCACATTGCAGAATATCCCTCACATAACTAACATCTCACATTGCAGAATATCCCTCACATAACTAACATCTCACATTGCAGGTTATGCCTCACATAACTAACATCTCACATTGCAGGTTATGCCTCACATAACTAACATCTCACATTGCAGGTTATGCCTCATATAACTAACATCTCACATTGCAGAATATCCCTCATATAACTAACATCTCACATTGCAGGTTATGCCTCATATAACTAACATCTCACATTGCCAGTTATCTCTTCACATTGCAGAATATCCCTCACATAACTAACATCTCACATTGCAGAATATCCCTCACATAACTAACATCTCACATTGCAGGTTATGCCTCACATAACTAACATCTCACATTGCAGGTTATGCCTCACATAACTAACATCTCACATTGCAGAATATCCCTCACATAACTAACATCTCACATTGCAGAATATCCCTCACATAACTAACATCTCACATTGCCGGTTATCCCTCACGTAACTAACATCTCACATTGCCGGTTATCCCTCACATAACTAACATCTCACATTGCCGGTTATGCCTCACATAACTAACATCTCACATTGCAGAATATCCCTCACATAACTAACATCTCACATTGCAGAATATCCCTCACATAACTAACATCTCACATTGCAGGTTATCCCTTCACATTGCAGAATATCCCTCACGTAACTAACATCTCACATTGCAGGTTATGCCTCATATAACTAACATCTCACATTGCAGGTTATGCCTCATATAACTAACATCTCACATTGCCGGTTATCCCTCACGTAACTAACATCTCACATTGCCGGTTATCCCTCACATAACTAACATCTCACATTGCCGGTTATGCCTCACATAACTAACATCTCACATTGCAGAATATCCCTCACATAACTAACATCTCACATTGCCGGTTATCCCTCACATAACTAACATCTCACATTGCCGGTTATCCCTCACATAACTAACATCTCACATTGCAGAATATCCCTCACATAACTAACATCTCACATTGCCGGTTATGCCTCACATAACTAACATCTCACATTGCAGAATATCCCTCACATAACTAACATCTCACATTGCCGGTTATCCCTCACGTAACTAACATCTCACATTGCCGGTTATCCCTCACATAACTAACATCTCACATTGCCGGTTATGCCTCACATAACTAACATCTCACATTGCAGAATATCCCTCACATAACTAACATCTCACATTGCCGGTTATCCCTCACATAACTAACATCTCACATTGCCGGTTATCCCTCACATAACTAACATCTCACATTGCAGAATATCCCTCACATAACTAACATCTCACATTGCCGGTTATCCCTCACATAACTAACATCTCACATTGCAGAATATCCCTCATGTAACTAACATCTCACATTGCAGAATA
Source organism: Bombina bombina (assembly GCF_027579735.1). Taxonomy (NCBI): domain Eukaryota; kingdom Metazoa; phylum Chordata; class Amphibia; order Anura; family Bombinatoridae; genus Bombina; species Bombina bombina. Next base: position 410,957,315 of record NC_069505.1, read on the forward strand.
TCCCTCACATAACTAACATCTCACATTGCAGAATATCCCTCACATAACTAACATCTCACATTGCTGGTTATGCCACACATAACTGACATTTCAGGTTATGTCTCATGTAACACGTATAGCCTAAAATTGCTGCCAATTCCTTATTAATCCTGCAGTGGTTGCTTGTGGCCCATGTTGAGCTGTCTAAAGGAACTCTTGAGATTGTTTCTAATAGTTATACAATTTAACATAGCCATTTGCTTAGAAAACCTTCAGATAAACAGTCAAATCTCACATTCCAGGTTATGCCTCAGAAACTGACATTTCACATTCCAGGATATCCCTCACGTAACTAAAATCTCACATTGCCGGTTATCCCTCACGTAATGTAAATTTTTTTTTTTTTTAAATTGTTCTGTCAAATCCATCTCTGAGCTTTATGCTGCTCTGCTATGCTATAAGTTTTAAATCTGAAGGTTTTCTAAGCAAATGGCTATGTTAAATTGTATAACTATTAGAAACAATCTCAAGAGTTCCTTTAGACAGTTCAACATGGGCCACAAGCAACCACTGCAGGATTAATAAGGAATTGGCAGCAATTTTAAGCTATACGTGTTACATGAGACTAAGAGGCCTATTTATAAAGCCGTCAACTGTGCTGCATTCGCCGGCACCAATACCCTCGCCTGACATCGCCTAACATCGCTGCCGTGGACCTGAATACGTTCTCCATATTTAACAAAAAAGCTGTCAAAAAGCCGCGCACCAAGAACGGGGCGATGAGAAGCGGACTGTTGTTAACTAACGGTCATCGATCTCGCTGCTCTTCAGCTTTTTCCCAGCTTTATTTGTGTACTGTCACTAAGCACCCACACTATACTAAACTGTTTAACCCCTATACCGCCACTCCCCGACCCCGCCGCAACTAAATAAAGTTATTAACCCCTATCCTGCCACTCCCGGAGCCCACGGCAACTAAATAAATGTATTAACCCATAAACTGCCAGCCCCCACATCGCCATAAACTAAATTAACCTATTAACCCCTAAACCTTACAACCCGCTAACTTAATATTAACTCATCTCTATCTTATAATAAATTTAAACTTACCTTTAGATTTAAATTAATAATTAAACCTGCCCTAACTTTTATACTAAAATTACAATAAACTATATTAAATTAATAATTAACCTACCCTAACTTTTATACTAAAATTACATAAAACTACAAATTAAAATAACTATATTCTATATTTAAACACCTAACCCTACTCAATTTAAATCTACACTAAAAAAAATTACTAAATTACCAAAAACTAACAACTAAATTACAAAAATTAACAAACACTAAGTTATAAAAAAGAAATTATCAAAGCTTTAAACTAATTACACCTAATCTAAGAGCCCTATGAAAATAAAAAAGCCCCCCCAAAATAAAAATAAACCTAGCCTACAATAAACCAATAGCCCTTAAAAGGGCCTTTTGCGGGGCATTGCTCCAAAGTAATCAGCTCTTTTACCTGTAAAAAATAAATAAATACAAATACCCCCCCAACAGTAAAACCCACCACCCACACAACCAATCCCCCAAATAAAATCCTAACTAAAAAATACCTAAGCTCCCCATTGCCCTGAAAAGGGCATTTGGATGGGCATTGCCCTTTAAAAGGGCATTTAGCTCTATTGCAGGCCCAAGTCCTAATCTAAAACTAAAACCCACCCAATAAACCCTTAAAAAATCCTAACACTAACCCCAGAAGATTTACTTACAGTTTTGAAGATCCGACATCCATCCTCCAAGAAGCTAAGAGAAGTCCTCAACAAGCGGCCGAAGTCTTCATCCAGACGGCATCTTCAATCTTCATCCATCCAGCGCGGAGCGGCTCCATCTTGAAGACATCCGACGCGGAGCATCCTCTTCTGACGACGACTACTGAAGAATGAAGGTTCCTTTAAATGACGTCAGCCAAGATGGCGTCCATTAGATTTCGATTGGCTGATAGAATTCTATCAGCCAATCAGAATTAAGGTTGAAAAAGCTTAATCCTATTAGCTGATTGCAACAGCCAATAGGATTTTTTCAACCTTAATTCCGATTGGCTGATAGAATTCTAAGGGACGCCATCTTGGATGACATCATTTAACGGAACCTTCATTCGTCTGTAGTAGTCGTCAGACGAGGATGCTCCGTGTCGGATGTCTTGAAGATGGAGCTGCTCCGTGCCGGATGGATGAAGACTTCTGCGGGCTTGGATGAAGACTTTGGCCGCTTCGTTGAGGACTTCTCCCGTCTTCTTGGAGGATGGATGTGGGATCTTCTGGGGTTAGTGTTAGGATTTTTTTAAGGGTTTATTGGGTGGGTTTTATTTTTATTTATTTTTTTTACAGGTAAAAGAGCTGATTTCTTTGGGGCAATGCCCCGCAAAAGGCCCTTTTAAGGGCTATTTGTAGTTTATTGTAGGCTAGGGTTTTTTTTATTTTGGGGGGGCTTTTTTATTTTCATAGGGCCCTTTAGATTAGGTGTAATTAGTTAAATATTTGATAATTTATTTTTTTGCAACTTAGTGTTTATTTTTTGTGTAATTTAGTGTTTGTTATTTTTTGTAACTTAGTTGTTAATTTTTGGTAACTTTGTAATTTTTTTAGTGTAGATTTAAATTATTTGAGTAGGTTTAGGTGTTTAAATATATAATATAGTTATTTTAATTTGTAGTTTTATGTAATTTTAGTATAAACGTTAGGGTAGATTAATTATTAGTTTAATATAGTTTATTGTAATTTTAGTATAATATTTAGGGTAGATTTAATAGTTTTACCTTCATATTTAAATTAAACTATATTAGTTTAAATTTATTATAAGATAGGGATGAGTTAATATTTAATGTAAAGTTAGCGGGTTGTTAGGTTTAGGGGTTAATAGTTTAAGGCGATGTGGGGGGCTGGCAGTTTAGGGGTTATTAGGTTTAGTAAGTGGGAGGCCAGGGGTTTAGGGGTTAATAACTTTATTTAGTTGTGGTGGGCTCCGGGAGCGGCGGGATAGGGGTTAATAATTTTATGTAGGTGGCGGAGGTGTCGGGGCAGCAGATTAGGGGTTAATAAGTGTAATGTAGGTGGCGGCGGAATAGGGGGCGGCAGATTAGGGGTGTTTAGACTCGGGGTACATGTTAGGGTGTTAGGTTTTTAAACGTTACTTTATTCTCCCATAGGAATCAATGGGATATCGGGCAGCAGCAAACATGCGCTTTCGCTGCTTTCAGGCTCCCATTGATTCCTATGGCATCCGCCGCCTCCAGGGCGGCGGATTGAAAATCAGGTACGCTGGGCCGTAATAGTGGCGAGCGTACTTGGTAGATTTTTGATAACTTGCAAAAGTAGTCAGTGCCGAATTTGCATTCGGAACATCTGTAGTGACGAAAGCATCAATCTGTGTCGGACTGAGACCGGTGGATCGTATGTTACGTCACAAAATTCTACTTTTGCCGGTCTGTAGCCTTTGATAAATAAGGCGAATCAAGCTCTCCACAATTACGCTGCGGAATTCCAGCATATTTGCAGTTGACGGCTTGATAAATAGGCCCCATAGCCTGGAATGTCAGATGTCAGTTATGTGTGGCTTAACCGGCAATGTGAGATGTTATTTATGTGAGGGAAATTCTGCAATGTGAAGGGATAACCTGCAATGTGAGATGTTAGTTACGTGAGGCATAACTGGCAATGTGAGATTTCCCGGATCATCTGAGGGTTTTCTAACTAAATGGGTATGTTACATTGTATAACTATTAGAAACAAGCATCCTTGGCAAAATCTATATATGTGCTGAGAATGTTGTTCAAAGCTGTAAGTGATCTGTGAGATAGTCTTACCTTCGGTACAACGAGGGTGCCTACTGAGACTGCGCCAAAAATCCGGAGTCTGGACACAAGCAAAATTCTAACTGGAATGAGGAACACGGACATGCTTTTATTTAGTGCACGTCCATGTTCACACTTTTGATTACATCAGCGGAGGGGTGGGGGTCAGAACTGGGAAGCAACTTCGGACTAAACGCACGTATCAAAAAGGTAAAACAGGATATAGACCAGCCTGTTGAAAATTGTTACACTAAAAAATAAAAAAACTCTGATGATTATAATGTGCATTTAGTGTTTCGGACTAGCATACTTACATTATTAAAAGCTTTCAAATAAAAATAAAACTTTTTTGGGTGAACTGTCCCTTTTAACCCTTTCAGTGCTAACGACAGCTCTGAGCCGTCGCTAGCACTCTCCCACCTTAAGGAAGATCTAGGGGCTCCTACCCTAGCGATCGGGTTTGTATAGTGACAGGCATCACCAGGGCTTCACATTATGCACGGTGACGTAACGCGCAATGACGTGATGACGTCACCGTGCAACTTTATTTAAAATTGACAATGTTAAGTATAGGAATAGGGGGCATGCTGATTAGAAGCCTGTATCTCAGGCATCTAAGCAGCTACAGACCCCAAGACCCACCATTGGAATGGTAACCTTACCTTTCCAACAGTTTAAGTCTTGGGGATCTAAAAAAAAAAATGTTTAAAAAAAAAAAATATTTAAAAAAAATATTTTAAAAAAACCCTTAAAACAGCTTAGCACCCAGGTGGGAAAGTGCTTAGCACTCAAAACAGTACAGTAAACCTTGTGAGATTTGTATATGATGTTTAGTAATGCATAATAAAAAAACTTTGCAATATATTTTCATTATTTATATTGCTCCCTTCCCATGTAATTTAGCTCTGAAAAGTGACACTGCTGACTTATCAAGGCTTATTCTGCCAGATATCTGTCCCTAATTGGCGTTATCAGATAACGACTGCAAAACAATGCACTTTATACCAGTGATTTTTAACCTTTTTTTTTTTTGCCGTGGCACACTTTTTTACATTAAAAAATCCTGTGGCACACCACCATCCCAAAATTTTAAAAAAATCACACATTGTAGACTAATACAGCATATATATATATATATACACATACAAACACACACACACATACTGTATGTATTGTGCTGTTATGCCATGCCTCCTACAAACTACCCCTGCACTGGGAGTAAAAAACAAGCAAAGTTTAAAAAATGTTACACTGTTGTCAGTCTGCCGTGGCACACCTGAGGATCTCTCACAGCACACTAGTGTGCCACGGCACACTGGTTGAAAAACACTGCTTTATACTAACATTATGACAGTGACTTGACTAGCCTTGTCTGAGACTAAAGCTCAGATCTGTGTCTCTAAATAAGGCAAATAGTTGGTGGAGTTTGGCTATTGATAAACAATTGCAATAAAAAGGATATTCATTTGTTTTAAAAACGTAAATACTTGTCTGATATGTTAAATACTCCGGAATAATTCGGATTAAATATGCACAGTGTAAATCGTAATTTAAGTACACTGGTTGTGCAAAATCACATAGAAATGTGTACTTGTAAGTATAAAACACAAAGCGTAATTGTTGTTTTTGCAAAAAATTGGATGAACATGAGAGTTCCGTGGTCGTATATGAAATTTAGCTCTCAAATCCCAGTGTAATTTTATAAAGATATTCACACTGCAGATCTCAGTTTTTCCTGCGGCTAAAAGGTGGAAGACTTTTCTCAAAATACTTTAACCCCTGATACAAAAATACAAGCATACGAAAATAGATGCAAGTGTAAGATGTTATGTGCAGAATGCGGCGTAATGTCACTGTGATTTATTTTGGCTGCAGGATTTAATTTTTAAAGTGCCCCACCCTGCTCACTGCTAACTAGTGATGTCGCGAACCTAAAAATTTGGGTTCACGAACGCAAGCTTCCGTAAAAGTTCGCAAACGGGCGAACCGCCATAGACTTCAAGCAGGCAGGCGAATTTTAAAACCAACACAGGGACTCTTTCTCGCCACAATAGTGATGGAAAGTTGTTTCAAGGGCACTAACACCTGGACTGTGGCATGCCGGAGGGGGATCCATGGCAAAACTCCCATGGAAAATTACATAGTTGATGCAGAGTCTGGTTTTAATCCATAAAGGGCATAAATCACCTAACATTCCTAAATTGTTTAGAATAACGTGCTTTAAAATATCAGGTATGATGTTGTATCGATCAGGTAGTGTAAGGATTACGCCCGCTTCACAGTGCTTAGTGTAGGTGATATACCTGCCCTGACCATGCTTTGCAGACCAGGTATCAGTGGTCAGATGGACCCTTGCCCCAACACTGTGTGCAAGACATGCCATTATAGCAGACTTATATGGCTTTGGCGTTGCTTTTTGGTAATTAGAAGGCTGCTAAATGCCACTGCGCACCACACGTGTTTTATGCCCAGCAGTGAAGGGGTTAATTAGGGAGCATGTAGGAAGCTTGTAGAGTTAATTTTAGTTTAAGTGTAGTGTAGTAGACAACCCAAAGTATTGATCTAGGACCATTTTGGTATATTTAATGCCACCATTTCACCGCCAAATGCGATCAAATTTAAAAAAAACTTAAATTTTTTCGCAATTTTAGGTTTCTCACTGAAATTATTATTTACAAACAGCTTGTGCAATTATGGCACAAATGGTTGTAAATGCTTCTCTGGGATCCCCTTTGTTCAGAAATAGCAGACATATATGACTTTGGCGTTGCTTTCTAGTAATTAGAAGGCTGCTAAATGCTGCTGCGCATCACACGTGTATTATGGCTAGCAGTGAAGGGGTTAATTAGGTAGTTTGTAGGGAGCTTGCAGGGTTAATTTTAGCTTTAGTGTAGAGATCAGCCTCCCACCTGACACATCAGACCCCCTGATCCCTCCCAAACAGCTCCCTTCCCTCCCCCACCCCACAATTGTCCCCGCCATCTTAAGTACTGGCAGAAAGTCTGCCAGTACTAAAATAAAAGGGTTTTTTTTGTTTTTTTTTCTAAGCATATTTACATATGCTGTGGTGTAGCATGCCCCCAACCTCCCTGATCCCCCCCCCCCCAAAACAGAGCTCTCTAACCCTCCCCATCTGCCTTATTGGGGGCCATCTTGGGTACTGGCAGCTGTCTGCTATTTCACAGTCAAAAAAGTGTTGTTGTTTTTTAAATGTACACTACTGTTACACCAGATATGAGTGGTGGCACTGGGCAAGTGGGCACAGTATATGCTGTGAGCCTGACACACGCTGGCAGGCAGGCAACTGCAATTAGATTACACAGGGGGGAAAAAAAACCAGACTGATGTTCTAGCCCTAAAAAGGGCTTTTTGGGGTGCTGTCCTTACAGCAGAGATCAGATGAGTCCTTCAGGACTGTAGTGGACACTGAATACACTAGCCTAGCTATCGATTTCCCTATTAAATCAGCAGCAGCTACACTGTCCCTCCTCTCACTAAGAATGCAGCTTCCGAATGAATCTAAAATGGATGCTGTCCAGGAGGTGGGAGGGTCTGGGAGGGAGGGTCTGCTGCTGATTGGCTGTAATGTGTCTTCTGACTGTGAGGTACAGGGTCAAAGTTTACTCAATGATGACAAATAGGGGGCGGATCGAACATCGCATATGTTAGCCCGCCGAGGCGAACGCGAACATGCTATGTTCGCCGGGAACTATTCGCCGGCGAACTATTCACAACATCACTACGTTAACTTTGCCTTATGGAGCGAAATGTCCCTTTCCAGCGAGCTCCATTACTTTATATAGGAGCCATCTTGCTACTTGCAGGGACTGCCCCTTTTTTCTTTTTATGATACGGTAATTCCCCCACGGCAACACCTGTGTGAGTCAGCGTGAAAAACCATGTCTGATCTGGAGAGGTTTAGAGAATCAGCCCCTCAGTCTGAATTTCAAATTAGTAGATTTTTTTTTTTTTTCCCCTGACAGATTTAAAGTTAGTTTAAATTTTCCTCCTCATGTGACCACCATCAGCTGCCTCATGTGATCACCATCAGCCAATTACAAAATGCATATACATCTATACTGCGCAACATTTTTATTTTTGGTTCAACTAAAAAAAAATTATATTATTTTTGGTTTTAGGCACACAAAGGACCCCGTAAATTACATTACAAAAAAAATACTTAAAATAAGAACAACCTTTATAGGAAAACCCCAGAAAATAATCCCACCCCAATTTTCTCTGCTTGTGCGTGTTTGTTTTTGTTTTTTTTGCTTGGAAACTCTGACATTTGCATGAATATCAGGCAGAGCAACATATTTTCTCTGCATTTCTTTTACAAGAAGTATAAAAATATAACACAGATAAAAGCAAATATGTTTGAAGATAGGAGGCTCATTTATTTATTCTCTATCTGAATCATAAAATATTTTTTGGGACAGTCTAGTCCAAAATAAACTTTCATGATTCAGATAGGGCATGTACTTTTAAACAACTTACTAATTTACCTTTATCACCAATTTTGCTTTGTTCTCATGGTATTCTTATTTGAAAGCTAAATTTAGGAGGTTCATATGCAAATTTCTTAGACCTTGAAGACCACCCTTAATGAATGCATTTTGATGTGTTTTTACCACTAGAGGATGTTAGTTCATGTGTGTCATATAGATAACATTGTGCTCACGCACGTGGAGTTACCTAGGAGTAAGCACTGATTGGCTAAAGTGCAAGTCTGTCAAACAAACTGAAATAAGGGGGCAGTTTGCAGAGACTTAGATACAAGGTAATCACAGAGGTAAAACATATATTAGAATAACTGTGTTGGTTATGCAAAAATAGGGAATGGGTAATAAAGGGATTATCTTTCTTTTAAAACAATAAAAATTCTGGTGTAGACTGTCCCTTTAAGGTGCAATAGTCCTATTTCTGCTGAGGGGAGCTAAATAACCCCAGATCAAGCCTCACAGAAATCTAAGCACCATGTGTTACACACAGTGCGGGGTGATCACACAACAGGACCGCTGACAGGCTTGCATTTAGGGTATTATAGGAAGTGTTACTGCCCATTACTAGAGGATCTCACTATCCCTCTCACCAGAGTGTGCTAAACCTAGGTAGTCTCATATGCTAATTTTAAGCACTTGAAGGCCGCCTCTTATCTGAATGCATTTGACAGTTTTTCACAGCTAGAGGGCATTAGTTCATGTGTTTCATATAGATAACATTGTGCTCATGCACATGAAGAGTCAGAACTAATTGCCTGAAATGCAAGTCTGTCAAAAGATCTGACATAAGGGGGCAGTCTGCAGAGGCTTAGATACAAGGTAATCACAGAGGTAAAAAGTATATTAATATAACTGAGATAAGGGGCAGTCTGCAGAGGGTTAGATACAGGGTAATCACAGAGGTAAAAAGTGTATTAATATAACATTGTTGGTTATGCAAAACTGGGGAATGGGTAATAAAGGGATTAACTATCTTTTTAAACAAGAACATTTGTTGTGTTTACTATACCTTTAAACGAGCAGCAACATATACACTGGATCCCTCATAAAGAATAGTAATGAGACACATAAGACTTAAAGGGACACTAAATAAATGCTAGATAGAATTATGCATTCTGGAAAAGATTAGTCTGAGAATAACATGTAGATGTATTTTTTAAAGTTTGATCACCTTTTTAAATATTAACAAAGTGTAAAGTTTTAGTGTCTATAAAACAATGAGAGCTGCCATGTTGTAACTTAGGTTACCTTCTCTGCTCTGGCCAATTAGGGACAGTTCTAAATAGGTCACTAGAGTGTGCAGCCAATGGCTGTGTGGGAATATAACAGTGTTCTGCACTTCCTATTCTCACAGGAACTGAAAAGCTCACAATTTCTGAATAGAATTACAGGAAAGGTGGACAAAATAAATAATGAAAGTATATTGCAGACTTGTTTTTATATACACAATTTATCATTTTATATTACTATCTCAAAATGTTTAATGTCCCTTTTAAGAGACATTGGATTTCACTTATGGATGAGCTTTGTGTTGGTGTTGCACATGGTGGGAGGTAGAGTAACCATTTTCCTTGCTTTGTATACAATTCCAATAATAATCCTGTGTAAGTCAAACCCTGCTACATATCTTTTCCTAACTGGTAGCAGCAAGGGGATCAGATAAGACATTGTTTAAACCAGACTTGCACTGTTTTGCATTAACAGTGCTGGGGGGAGTTTGCTAATTGAAAAACAGTTGCAGTGTTTATTTAGAACATTATCACTCTCCTCTGTTACTTTGTTGCCAGAGAGACTATAAAAAAAGTGTTTGTGGCTATTATGGTAAATGGAGAGTGCGCGTATACTAATGTTAGTACAGTAACAATTATAAACATTTACAAGTATTACGGTTAGTAGGTTGAGTGCATATATATTGGTTATTACGGTAAGTGCCAGTGTTGTGTATTTACGTCACTACAGTACAGCATGTGATGCGCATGGTTATTATAGCAGGCTCAGCGAGGGAGTGCTCCTGAATAAGTGTTATTACGGTAACACCCCTTTGCAATGTCTATTACTTAGTGTCTCCTCCCTTTGGGCGGGGCTTGTGTGGCGCCACTCCCAGGACATGCAGTGTGGCTAAACAGCTGTGTGCTTGTGTTTGTGTCTGTGGCCGCGCTCTGCACGCTGTGCTTGAGTGTGTGACCGCGCTCTGCGTGCTGTGTTATTGTGTTGTCTGTTGTGTGAGCAGCATCTGCACTATGTGTGATCAGCATCTGCACTGTGTGTGATTGTGTTGTGTGATCAGCATCTGCACTGTGTGTGATTGTGTTGTGTGAGCAGCATCTGCACTGTGTGTGATTGTGTTGTGTGAGCAGCATCTGCACTGTGTGTGATTGTGTTGTGTGAGCAGCATCTGCACTGTGTGTGATTGTGTTGTGTGAGCAGCATCTGCACTGTGTGTGATTGTGTTGTCTGTTGTGTGAGCAGCATCTGCACTGTGTGCTGCAGGGGTTTGTGTAGTGTGAGTGACCTCTGTATTGTGTGTCTGTTGCTGTAATTGTGTGTTGTCACTGCACTGCTTGTGTGTTGTGTGAATCTGCTGTTTGTTTCTGTGTCTGTTGTGTGAGAGCACACAGCTATCTATAACTAAGGAGTTAGGTATAGTTAGGGCTCATTCAATCTGTTCTATGGATAGTTCACACTCGTAAAACGCATAGTCAGGATTGTGTGTCTTTGTGTTAGTGTGCACCCAGCGTGTGTGTCTTTGTGTTAGTGTGCACCCAGCGTGTGTGTCTTTGTGTTAGTGTGCACCCAGTTTGTGTGTGTGTGGCAGCTGCTGCAGAGGTAGTACAAGCATGGCAGAGTCACCTGCAGAGCTAACACAGAACCCACTGAAAAAGATCTGGGTGCCCTGCAACAATGGACACCCCGTACAGCACAGCGCACAACGGAAAGGTAATGCACTTACACAAGGGAGGTAATGGTAAACAATATACTCGCCTATCATACAGTAGAGGAGGGCAGTGACATAACATACATCTACACAGTAGAGGAGGGGGACAGTGACACACATACATACCTCTAGCACAGGGGGGGGACTGTGACACACAATATACATACCTATAGCACAGGGGGGGACTGTGACACACAATATACATACCTATAGCACAGGGGGGGGGCAGTGACACACAATATACATACCTATAGCACGGGGGGGGGGGGCAGTGGCACACAATATACATACCTATAGCACAGGGGGGGGGAGAGTGACACACAATATACATACCTATAGCACGGGGGGGGGCAGTGGCACACAATATACATACCTATAGCACAGGGGGGGGAGAGTGACACACAATATACATACCTATAGCACAGGGGGGGGGCGGGCAGTGACACACAATATAAATACCTATAGCACAGGGGGGCAGTGACACACAATATACATACCTCTAGCACAGGGGGGGACAGTGACACACAATATACATACCTCTAGCACGGGGGGGACAGTGACACACAATATACATACCTCTAGCACAGGGGGGGGACAGTGACACACAATATACATACCTATAGCACATGGGGGAACAGTGACACACAATATACATACCTATAGCACAGGGGGGGCAGTGACACACAAATATACATACCTCTAGCACGGGGGGGCAGTGACACACAAATATACATACCTATAGCACAGGGGGGGGGGCAGTGACACACATCATACATACCTCTAGCACAGGGGGGGACAGTGACACACAATATACATACCTATAGCACAGGGGGGAACAGTGACACACATCATACCTATAGCACGGGGGGGGGGCAGTAACACACATCATACCTATAGCACGGGGGGGGGCAGTGACACACATCAAACCTATAGCACGGGGGGGGGGGGCAGTGACACACATCATACCTATAGCACAGGGGGGGGACAGTGACACACATCAAACCTATAGCACAGGGGGGGCAGTGACACACATCATACCTATAGCACAGGGGGGACAGTGACACACATCATACCTATAGCACAGGGGGGACAGTGACACACATCATACCTATAGCACAGGGGGGACAGTGACACACATCATACCTATAGCACAGGGGGGACAGTGACACACATCATACCTATAGCACAGGGGGGACAGTGACACACATCATACCTATAGCACAGGGGGGACAGTGACACACATCATACCTATAGCACGGGGGGGAGGCACTAACACACATCTCATACCTATAGCAGGGGGGGGGGGGGCAGTAACACACATCTCATACCTATAGCACGGGGGGGGCAGTAACACACATCTCATACCTATAGCACGGGGGGGGGGCAGTGACACATCTCATACCTATAGCACGGGGGGGGGGCAGTGACACACATCATACCTATAGCACGGGGGGGAGGCACTAACACACATCTCATACCTATAGCAGGGGGGGGGGCAGTAACACACATCTCATACCTATAGCACGGGGGGGGGGGCAGTAACACACATCTCATACCTATAGCACGGGGGGGGGGCAGTGACACATCTCATACCTATAGCACGGGGGGGGGCAGTGACACACATCATACCTATAGCACGGGGGGGGGGCAGTGACACACATCATACCTATAGCACGGGGGGGGGGGACAGTGACACACATCATACCTATAGCACGGGGGGGGGACAGTGACACACATCTTACCTATAGCACAGGGGGGGACAGTGACACACATCATACCTATAGCACAGGGGGGGGCACAGTGACACACATCATACCTATAGCACGGGGGGGGGCAGTGACACACATCATACCTATAGCACGGGGGGGGGGGCAGTGACACACATCATACCTATAGCACGGGGGGGGGGACAGTGACACACATCATACCTATAGCACGGGGGGGGGGACAGTGACACACATCTTACCTATAGCACAGGGGGGGACAGTGACACACATCATACCTATAGCACAGGGGGGGGCAGTGACACACATCATACCTATAGCACGGGGGGGGGCAGTGACACACATCTTACCTATAGCACGGGGGGGGCAGTGACACACATCTTGCCTATAGCACGGGGGGGGGGGGGGCAGTGACACACATCTTGCCTATAGCACGGGGGGGGGGGGGGGGGGGGCCAAGGGGAATTTAAGGATAAACTGGCACTGCACTGCAGCTGGATGGCTCTGTTTGGGCAGCTTGTTAGGCTCACTGACTTGTGCTGATTATACTGCACCAATGCTGAGACCCTGTTACTCCTGCAGTGCAGCACACGGCTGTATCAGTGTCACAGATATCTGACTTGTGCTGGAGATTCCATTCTAAATGCTGTACCTGAGGGTCAGCCCCTTTACTGCAGCCTGGCTCTGTAGCAGTTAAAGAGTTAACTTTGTTGTGTTTTACAGATGATCAGCGTGACCTGGGTTAACGCTGCAATGTGCTGCAGGCTCATCTATATGACAAACTGAGCACACAGATCGTGACCACCCCTAGACATTAGATTGTTAGCTCTCTGGGCAAATAGGCTGCATATTAATATCTAGTAAATATACAGTGACATCTCTGAGCTTTAGAATTCTGGGAGCCTTTGACTCAGACTGACGCGTTATCTGCAGTTGTGTAATCTGCACTTGTGGTTAAGTAACTGTACCTTCCTACTGGGTCACTGGTTGATACTGTTCTTATTATGTCTCAACTGCAGGGAGGAGCGATCACTAATCAGAAAATTATAGCCGTTCATTAGATTTTATTTCAACACATTATATTGCGGCAAGAGCTCGGCTCTATCACATACAGATCTAGAGTGTTGTTCTATAAACAGCATCAAGTGTTTGCCGTGTTTGGAGATAAAGATTAATTGCTTTCCTATTTTACTAAAATGGCAGTTAAAATGGATCTAAGATTCAATTGGACTTTTAACAGTGCAGTGTAACAAATACTTCACAGTTCATTTCAGTTTGCTATGCACCTCCCTCATTCTGTTACTAAATATCCACTGATTTCATAAACACAACCCCAATGTTTGGAAATCAAAGCCGGAAACTGTCATTCTGCGCTCACGGGAAATCACATTGTTGTTGTATCAGTTATGGAAACAAAACCGCTACATTTTAATCCCCTGTATCTCAAATAAGTATTCCTATTAAAAGGGCTCAAACTTCAAAAAGGTTACTGTTAAAGGTCCAGTCAATACAGTAGATTTTGCATAATCAACAAATACATGATAAAAAAGGCAATGCAATAGCAAATTTAGTAGTAACTTTGAAGTTTGTCAGAAAAAAAAAATCTGTTATTTCTGCTCCTCCTGTATCATGTGACAGCCATCAGCCAATCACAAGTGCATATACGTATATATTCTGTAAATTCTTGCACATGCTCAGTAGGAGCTGGCGACCCAAAAAGTGTAAATATAAAAAGACTGTGCACATTTTTTAGTGGAAGTAAATTGGAAAGTTGTTTAAAGTTACTGCTCTATCTGAATCATGAAAATTTAATTTTGACTTGAGTGTTTCTTAAACTTTTGTTTAATTAGAGATGTTTAAAGTGACCTTAAAGGGATATGAAATAATAAAAAAAAATCCTATTGTGTTTCAGACAGAGCATACAATTTTAAAAAAAACTTTCCAATTCATTTCTATCAAATTTGCTTTCTTCCCATGGTATATACCTAGGTAGTGGGTGCCTGGAGCACTACACACAAAGTAATTTGCACTCAAGGTGTGCTATATTAAAAAACAAAAAAAACTTAATATGCTGCATTACAATAATACAGCATGCCAATGTATCCAAATATGCATACAGCTGACGCGTTTTACGTCACTGTGTTTGTGTGTGTATATATATATATATATATATATATATATATATATATATATATATATATATATATATATATATATATATATATATATATATATAGATATATAGATTTTGTCCTTTATAACATTTTTGTCTTGAAAAAGGCCCACACTGGGGCGGAAATGTCGACAATTATTATTGTGCTGTATATTCATTTGAAATAAAATTGCACTGTCTTGCTGTAAAAAAGTCCTGTGAGTGCCCGCCTTCCATCTACAAGTTAATAAATTATATATGTCTGTGTGTGTGTGTGTATACACACACACACATCCCCTATGCTTTTTTTTGGTGCAAGCCCTAAGCAGTGAGTACAATATCTGAGAATAATGTATACGAAGCATGTATATTTATTTGTCTGCAGAGCTAACATAGGTAGCTTCAGGCGGACTAAAGACTAGTAGATACTGTTTCCTGTTCTCTCTACACCTTGTTTAACCCAGCCTTTACCTTTTTTGTTTTCCTGGCAGTGTGTATGACAAATTGTCCCACTCTCATTGTTATGGTCGGCCTTCCTGCTCGGGGCAAGACTTACATCTCTAAGAAACTGACCCGTTACCTCAACTGGATCGGCGTACCAACCAAAGGTGCGTACTTATCTCCTGCCCGGAGAGAAAAACTAAATGTGAAGGAAAGCGGGGAAGTCACATTTATTTATTCCCTTTTATTTTTAATTTGTTAAACTACAATTTGTACTCCTGAACATACAAGTCAAATTGTTTATTGTGCATTCAGACGAGCAGCATGTTAAAGGTTTTTAAAAACATGGTTATTAATTTCTTAATCACATAAAAGTATTTAAAAATCTCTTTGTTATACAAACGTTCCTGTGTTTGTCAGCGCAATTTGTTGTGTAAATGTTTGCACTTTTGCGTGTATTTAACACAAGCTAAAGTAATAAACACATAGTTAAAGTGAGCAGTGATGCATTACTGGGAGCTAACTTGTGAGCCAATGATAAGAGGCATATATGTGTAGCCGCCGGTCACCATCTAGCTCCCAGCAGTGAAGTATATGTACATATTCTTTTTTCAACAAACAATGCCAAGAGTCAATTTTAAAATTTCATGTGAATTTAAAGTGTATTAAAATTTTACATTCTCTTTCTAAGTTTAATTTGTACTATCCTGACTCCTGATAAAGGGACCTCCGTGTCCTGAAAGCGTGCAATTGCTTACACTACTAGTTAGCTAAAAAAGGACGCTGAACCCATTTTTTTTTCTTTCATGCTTCAGATAGAAGTCAGTTGGAAAGTTGTTTAAAGGACCAGTAAATACAGTAGATTTGCATAAACAACAAATGCATTGTAAAACGACAATGCAATAGCTCTTAGTCTGAAGCTCAAATGAGTAGTAGAGTTTTATTCTGACAAGTTTCAGTTATGTATATTTCCACTCCTCCTGTATCATGTGACAGCCACCAGCCAATCACAAATACATATACTCTAATTCTTGCACGTGCTCAGTAGCAGCTGGTGACTCAAAAAGTGTAACTATATAAAGTCTGTGCACATTTTGTTAATGGAAGTAAATTGGAAAGTTGTTTAAATTTGCTCTATCTGAATCATGAAACTTAAATTTTGACTTGTGTCCCTTTAAAATTGTATTCTCTTTTTATATTGTGAAAGAAAATTTTTGGCTTTAATGTCCCTTTAATTTTGCTTTGTGTTTCTTTTGCGGTGATCCATTTAAAAGAAAATTGATAGAGAGGCTAAATATGGTTCATTGCCAGAACCAGTATGGCCACACAGCAGACCCCAAAACCTATTTTAAAAACGCCAAATGCTGTTTATTATTTTCAGGTTTGTGCTATTAACATGTTTGAAGCTGATCCCGATACACAGGAATGTGTTGGTATTTTTAGTAGTTATAAAAATTTCCCCGGTCTGTTGTGTGATTTTTGAGAAGTGATAATTTTTTGATTTGCTTTGCATAATTACAAAGTACTGATGGAATGCAGCAAAACAGGACGGGTTTGTTACAGGGCGAAATGAGCTGCAGATAATTCTCTAAGGGAAACTTTTTTGATGACTAATCGCTTAAGGAAACGCATAAAAAAAAAAACAATCTGAAGTTTGGAAAACTTGCATATCATCATGCAGCAAATGCTTCATCCGTTCTCGTGTTGTGCAAAATTGTTTAGCGTTGTTTCAGACCTGTACAGAGCACTTTTTCTAATGCAGCTGTTTTGTTGTGTTTTTTTAAAGGGACATCAATCCCAAAGAAAATGTTTTCCTATTTCAAATAAACCTTATAAATGTATACAACTTTCCAATTTAATTCTATTATCGCTTTTGCTCATTCTCTTGGTATGCTTTATTGAAGGGCAGCCATGCACTACTGGGAGCTAGGGAAACACATTGGTAAGCCAATGATATGAAGTGAAGTATATATGTGCATTCACCAATCATCAGTACGCACCTTTTTTTTTTTTTTTTGTTCTCTTGGTATCTTTATTTGAATATAAGCTTAGAAGCCGGACCATTTTTGGTTCAGCACCCTGGGTAGCCCTTACTGTTTGGTGGCTACATTTGCTACACCAATCGGCAAGCACTACCCAGGTGCTGAACCAAAAATGGGCTGTCTCTTATAGGGCCACGTAGTGCAGAATTATATAACATTAGCTTAGCGCTAGCTTTATAAAACAAAGGCTGCATAGATATTTACCCAAGAAAATGACCCGCTCAGTAGAGCAAGGAACGGTGTTCTGTAAAAGTCATTTTCTTAGGTAAATATCTATGCAGCCTTTGTTTTATAAAGCTAGTGCTAAGCTAATATAACATTATTTGGTACGTTTACTGGCCCTTTAAGCTTAAATTCCTGCTTTTCAAATAAAGATACCAATGGAACGAAGAAAAAAAATGATAATAGGAGTATATTAGAAAGTTGATTAAAATTGCTGCTCTATCTGACACATGGAAAAATGTGGGTTTAATATCCCTTTAACCACTTTATTAAAATAAAAATAATTGGGGGGAAAAAACTTTTTTCTCTCTCTCTCTCACTCACTCACTCACTCTCTCTCACTCTCTCACTCTCACACTCTCTCTCACTCTCTCTCTCACCAAAAATGGAAAAAGTAGTAATCGGTGTACCCTATAACATAAAATATTGGGTACCAAATACTAAACACAACACAGAAGATCAGGGGGGCACAAGTGGGATAATCTTGTCTTCTGCTGTTTTTGTTTAAATTCCATATTTTGTGAAAAACAAAGTAAACGTTTCATACCAAATATTTTACCAACTTTCTGCCCTTTCATGTGAACAGTCAAACGTGTGCCTTTTATACAAGCTTGACAAATCAGGGAGCCACAGCTACGACTCCTAATTTTATGCACCCTTGTCTGTGTCCAAAACTGTGCTTAAAGTGAATGTCAATTTTGATGCTAAAGTGCCCGTTTTTTTAAAAATTCGATTAAAAACAGGGGCACTTTAATTCATCAAAATTTACATTTCACTCCTGTTGTGAAAAAAAACGTACCTTTTTTAAACTTGACAGCCGCTCCAGCTTCCTCCACCCGTTGCAAAGCCTCTTCCTGGGTCTAAAATGAGGAATACGGCTTCCTCCAATCACGGCGTTGAATCAGATACTGATTCCCCCGGGAAAATGAGGAATACGGCTTCCTCCAATCACGGCGTTGAATCAGATACTGATTCCCCCGGGGGGAAAGCTGTGATTGGAGGATGACCTATCCATCATTTCTGACATCAGAAATGTCTTGCGATGTCTGGAGGAAGCTGGAGCTGCTGTCAAGTTTAAAAGGTAAGTTTTTTTTGTTTTTTTTCACAACAGGAGTGAAATGTAAATTTTGATGAATTAAAGTGTCCCTGTTTTTAATCTAATTTTTAAAAACTGGGCACTTTAGCATCAAAATTTACATTTTAATTGGCTCCTAACGTTACTATAAATTTGTCAACCCCGGCACTGCAGAGTTCCTCTGTGTGATCTGTAATGAAAAACGCAGCAGCGTCCTAGGTCGCCAGTACTGTGTTGCCAGAAAGAAAGTATGCTGTAAGAAAAAACAGATTTTCTGATGCTATAATCTTTGATCTCACTTTCAGAATTTAATGTGGGCCAATACCGTCGGGACTTTGTGAAATCCTATAAATCCTTTGAGTTCTTCCTTCCTGACAATGAGGAGGGGCAAAGAATACGCAAGTGAGTCGTAATCCTGCATGAGATGGTTTGTGTGACATTATATCCGTGTCAGTTCTGGTTTATAGAAATGTCATAAACACATAAGCAGCAGACACTTTGGTACAGACACGGTTTATGGTATCAGATTGTGTCAGCTGAATCCTTATATTTTTACTCTACGTGATTTTCCTTTTTTTTTTTTTTTTTTTTTTTTTCTTTTTTTTTTTTTTTTTTTAGTTTTTGTTTAAAGAAAACTGTTAGTCATTTAAATAAGCCATTTTTTGTAGGTGACAATAGCCTGTCCTCAGTAACAAGTAATATGACAAGCTAATTTCCCTCTCATTGGATAGTTTCACCAAACCAGCTGAGATCTAAAAACTGCTTCTTCCATGTATCTAATGTTCAGTTTAGTTATTTAAATGCTTTTAAAGGGGCATGGCAGTAAATATGAAATGTTCAGGGGGGGAGGGGTGTTTTTTCCTCCACATTCTGGATTAGACGTGTGCATGCGTCTATTTCTGGTTGATCCGATGGCGGGCGCATTCTGCAACTTTCAGAGGCAGATTTCTTCTTGTGAGAGTATAACTTGCTGACATCTGGATTTGCACAGACTTTCACAAGAAGAAATCCAGCTCAGAAAATTGCCAAATGTAGCCGCCATCTTTACTATTCGGATCGGCCCGGGATAGCAGAATGCACTTGTCTTCTCTGAATTCTAAAAGTTTTTTTAATTTTGGTTTTCATGTTCCTTTAAACCACATTACTCTGAAACTATTATTTCTGCTTATTACTATGCATTTGTTAGATGGCTAAGCAATTCCTTTAAATGTGTAAAGATTAGTGTATTAGGTGTGGGACGCTTGCTTGTTCCTTCATGTCACCCACCACTAATCCCATGCATAATGTAGTCTCTGTTTCATGTGCAATGTTCCAGACTCAGGTTGTAAAGGGTTAAAACATTTTTTCGCTGTTTGGGCCCCCGTAGCCTGACCCAGATAAACACACAATGATGCCTCTGTTCCCTGTATATGTGAGAAGCTTGTCAGTCGTACAGAATAGGTCATTCCTGGGGCAGTCTCTTATGCGCTTTGTCAGAGAGGTTCTCCCGTTTCCTCCAAATGAGTATTTGTCCCCGTATCCCAAGATAACCCCACTCATGCAGCGCCAAGCCACAACATGTGCCCTGTGTGTTTTTTATCCGCAGGCAGTGTGCCTTACTGGCGTTGAGTGACGTTGGACGCTATCTGGGAGAGGAGGGTGGTCACGTGGCGGTAAGTGTACGGTTCCTGGCAACGTTCTTCTCTGCGCGCCTCCAAATATCGTCTTACAACTAGATCATTCCAGTTCTAAATGTAAACTAATATTGTACTCAAATACTTGCAAATGAGAGAGTAATATTTATAGTGAGTTTGTTTCCCCCCTAAAAAATGTAAAGTAAAATGAAACTAGTACAGCAATATCAGTTGGATGTTTTCTGCTCATTAATTGTCACAAATACTCAATAAGCATGTCAGCCAGTCAGCATTTGTAGGAATCAGCACGTCAGCCAGTCAGCATTTGTAGGAATCAGCCAGTCAGCATTTGTAGGAATCAGCACGTCAGCTAGTCAGCATTTGAAGGAATCGGCACGTCAGCCAGTCAGCATTTGAAGGAATCGGCACGTCAGCCAGTCAGCATTTGAAGGAATCGGCACGTCAGCCAGTCAGCATTTGAAGGAATCAGCACGTCAGCCAGTCAGCATTTGAAGGAATCAGCACGTCAGCCAGTCAGCATTTGTAGGAATCGGCATGTCAGCCAGTCAGCATTTGTAGGAATCAGCACGTCAGCCAGTCAGCATTTGTAGGAATCAGCACGTCAGCCAGTCAGCATTTGATCATTTGACACTATTTAAAATAAGACAATTTGTTTAAAGGAAGTCAGAATAAAGCTGTCATGGCTCTTATAGAGCATTGTTTCTCAACCGCGGTCCTCAGTACCCCCAACAGGCCTGGTTTTCATTATAGCTGAACCAGTTCACAGGGGAAATAATCAGCTGATCAGTATCCATGGTTACTGATCAGCTGATTATTTCACCTGTGCACTGGTTCAGTTATAATGAAAACCTGGCCTGTTCAGGGTACTTGAGCACTGTGGTTGAGAAACACTGGGAGCGTACAATTGTATAAACCTTCCAATTTACTCTATTATTAAATTTACCTGTTTGCTTTCGGCTTGTTGAATCTTAGCTGCTTTTCGAGAGCATACTGAGGTAGGAATAAGAGTGTGCACATGTAACATTGTTACAAACACTGCTGACATATAGTGCTTCAGAGACGTCGACTCTACCTACCTCGTATCTCCTCAACAAAGAATACTCTGAAAAGAAAGTAAATTTGATAATATAATTGAAATTTGTTTTGAATTGATTCCTTTATCTGAATCGTGAAAGAGAAAATTGTTGGGTTTTCTGTCCCTTTAATTTGATAGGCTTCAGCGCACCGTTGTCAGTAAGATAAGGAATGTAACAAAGAAAAAAACAGAGTACTAATGGCACTACTGGAATAATATGGTTAGGATTGCCTATCATGCACTGGATATAGTAATCAGTAATAAATAATAATCCAGAATCACTGTAGTTGTGAGGGGCAGAGGTGCTGTGTACTGTATAAACACAGGTAGAGAGAAGATATCAATCCTAGGATTGATGATTTGTACACCTGTATAGCACTCCATTTCCTAAAAGAAAATTAGAATTGGGCAGAAAGAGCCATAGGTGAGAGGTGTGTTGAAAATAGTTAAAATATAACCTTTATTAGGAAATTTAAAAATTATATATGTCCCCATACAAACATAAACATTAAAAACACAGGGTGTGTTTTTGTGTGTTTTTTCCCCTCTGCAAATTATAAAAAAAAATCCACATGTAGGAAGTGTATAAAAACTTTAAAACGGCCTTACGCGTTTTGCGCATGAGCACTTTGTCAGGGGCTGCTGGTTGCTTATAAAGCACAAACTCATAAGAAAACAGTTAATTGATTGTGTAAGTTAACCCCTTCCTGGAAACAATAAAATGACTAGAATACAATAGCGTGCATGTTGTCATCTAGTGGTAAAACCTACCAGCCTGGCAATAAAATGAAATATATAGGCAATACCCATACAAATTCCAGTGAGAGAGCTGTGAACGCAGATATTATAGCAACATAACTTTGTAATTACACTGATATATACTTTATTAAAGGGACATTGTAATGGGAATACAAATTTGTTTGAGGTACAATGAATTCAAAATTACATTTTATTGATTCAGATAGAGCATGTCATTTTATTAACTTTCCTTTTCATTTCTGTTATCTAATTTGTTTTGTTCTCAGCAATGCACTACAGGGAGCTATCTGCTGATTGGTGGCTGCACAAATATGTCTCTAGTCATTGGCTCAGCAGTTGTGCTCATCTAGTTCCCAGTAGTGCATTGCTGCTTTTTCAGCAAAGGATAACAAGCGAATTAAGCAAATTTAATAATAGAAGTACATTGGAAAGTTGTTCAAAATTGTATCTATCTGAATTATAAAATAAACATTTTGTGTTTCATGTCCCTTTAATGCATATTATTGTTGCCTTAATTTCCCTGCTTACTATGTGCTTACCCCACAAAGGGCTAAGCACATAATTAAAGGGACATTAAACACTAAATACATTTATAAGCATAGTATTGAGTTTATTCCCCGCCTCCCCCTAGTCAGGAGTGCTGCCATGTTGTAATCTGTCATTCCATTCCAGTGCTGATGTCTTTGTACATGAGCAGTAACTCTTCTTCAATTACCTGCAGTGTATTATAGGTTCCAAAATGGCAGCCCCCATGATTAGAGGGAGGTGCATGAAATGTGTTTAGTGTTCCTTTATTGTCATGGTTACAAGTTGCATGCATATGTTTTGATTGGCCATTAAATGCATATGTAGCTCCTGATTGGCTCGCCAAATAGAATATTTTATTTTATCATGAGAAGGTACATCAGTATATTATGGGGTTTAAACTGCACAACATAACGCCTAGTAAACATAATCTTCAGGCGATGCCAAGGAAAAGGGAGACGTGCTCAGCAATCTGCAGACGGGCGTCTTGCAAAGCTGACTCTAAATATTATTTTTATTTGGTCTATTTGGCTTTGATTCTGCATTATCATTTTTTTTTCTCCAAGAATCTCATCCCTGACCCTGAAATATTTGCTTTTGCCTCCCCCAGGTCTTTGATGCGACAAACACAACGAGAGAACGAAGAGAAACCATCCTCAAATTTGCTGATCAGAATGGCTTTAAAGTGAGTACCTCCACATCCTTAGAGCTCTGGTTAACTGTTTCGCAAAACAAAAAAGTTGCACAAAACCCATCAAAAATTACATTACATACTACAGTTACACTCATAATACCTAAAAAATATTTTTAAAAAATTTAATTGTACATAAAATTTGTAAGGACTATAAGATATGAGGTCTCAGGTGAAGTCTCGTGTTAGAAACAAAGGCAGGCAAAGGGCTTTAACACAGACAGACAGTAGATACACATATCTAAATATGTATATATTTATGTAATCCTATTTAATACAGTGTTATATTGTTTGTACTGTAAATATTTCACATTCCAACATTCTGCACATATCGGAATATGTTCTATTTATTTATAAATAGATATTCATATCTATATCTCTAATCATCTCTAAGTGTGTGTGTGTATAGAATAAATAGAACATATTCTTCTATATGAAGAACATTGGAATGTGAAATATTTTTTTAATTAAATTAATAATTTAGCTTGCTGTTATTTCTCTCTGCTGTCCGCGCCGCTGCCAGTCTGCTTTTTTTTTCTTTCTATACTCATTAGCCGTCATGACCTGTTTGACACATTTAGGAGCACTAGCTGGTTATGTCTGACAGCAGAGGGAGCGTCCTGTTAGTTATACAGAGTGAGATGGCTAACACTGGCACCTGAAGTTTCAGAACTACATTACCCATGATCAATTAGACTACAGAGAGCCTAAGCATCATGGGAAAGTAGTTTCATCTGGGGTGCCAGTGTTATCACTGCTCTAGACAGCTCATCTTCATCTTGAGATCTATCTCTATACGTCACTCCACTGCAGAAGACATAGCAGAGGGCTGGAGGATATTTTATTTATGTATTTCATATATAATCTATATTGTGAGAGTGTCTGTTTTGCCTCTGTATAGGGATGTAGTTTGTAAGGCATGTATATACCGTCCTGTTAAATGCTTTATTCATCCTTTTTCCTTTCTGCTTGGATGTAGACGTTTTTTGTGGAATCGGTGTGTATGGATCCAGAGGTTATCGCACAAAACATTGTGGTGAGTGATGTTACTGCCTCCCCTTTCCTTATATACTTCTTTCTATGTACAAATATGTTCAGAGAGAGCCGCTGCAATAAGAGGTCCTGTGCTAAGGTCCTGATGCAGAAGACCTTTTTTGCAATGCTCTGCAGGTCCTGAGCGGTACTTCTACTGTGTGTTTAACCCCCTTTTTTTGCCGGGGTTAAGCACACAGTAGTGCAGGGTCAATAGTCTTAACTTTGCATTCTCTAATTAATTAAAGTATGTTACCTTTGGGTTATTATGGCCCTTTAACAACATAACTTGTGTGTGTAGTTGTGAAGTTTTTATGTGCGCAGCTGAACGTCAGAGACTTGGGCATGTGTATTTTTTCAATGGGCAAGGCTAGGGAGATTGGCCTAAAGGTTGGGCACATGGAACAGAGTTGGGGAAGGCGCAGCATCTGTTTTTTTGGCACGATCAGTGTATCTGAAATGGTTATGTTTTTATGGTGGGACCCAATATGACCCTCAGTTGGCACCATGTCACCCATTCAGTGCCACCCTTTTTTTTTCCCATTCCTAGCAAGTGAAGCTCAGCAGCCCAGACTATGTGCACTGCAGCAGTGAGGAGGCTACAGAGGATTTCATGAAAAGGATCGATAGTTACAAGAACTCATATCAGACCCTGGATGACAGCCATGACAAGTATGTGGTCTGCTAACTCCCTTCAGGGCATAGTGCAAGGGTGCGCACAGGGGGCGTAAGCTGGCATACACAGGTGTAGTGCACACAGGGGGCATAAGCTGGCATACACAGGTGTACTGCACACGGGGCGTAAACTGCTATACACTGGTGTAGTGCACACAGGGGGCGTAAGCTGGCATACACAGGTGTAGTGCACACAAGGGGGCGTAAGCTGGCATACACAGGTGTAGGGGGCATAGGCTGGCATACACAGGTGTAGTGCACACAGGGTGTAAGATGGCATACACAGGTGTAGTGCACACGGGGCGTAAGCTGGCATATACAGGTGTAGTGCACACGGGGCGTAAGCTGGCATACACAGGTGTAGTGCACACAGGGGGCATAGGCTGGCATACACAGGTGTAGTGCACACAGGGGGCATAAGCTGGCATACACAGGTGTACTGCACACGGGGCGTAAACTGCTATACACTGGTGTAGTGCACACAGGGGGCGTAAGCTGGCATACACAGGTGTAGTGCACACAAGGGGGCGTAAGCTGGCATACACAGGTGTAGGGGGCATAGGCTGGCATACATAGGTGTAGTGCACACAGGGCGTAAGATGGCATACACAGGTGTAGTGCACACGGGGCGTAAGCTGGCATACACAGGTGTAGTGCACACAGGGGGCATAGGCTGGCATACACAGGTGTAGTGCACACAGGGCATAAGATGGCATACACAGGTGTAGTGCACACGGGGCATAAGATGGCATACACAGGTGTAGTGCACACAGGGGGCGTAAGATGGCATACACAGGTGTAGTGCACACGGGGCGTAAGCTGGCATACACAGGTGTAGTGCACACAGGGGGCGTAAGCTGGCATACACAGGTGTAGTGCACACAGGGGGCGTAAGCTGGCATACACAGGTGTAGTGCACACAGGGGGCGTAAGCTGGCATACACAGGGGGCGTAAGCTGGCATACACAGGGGGCGTAAGCTGGCATACACAGGTGTAGTGCACACAGGGGGCGTAAGCTGGCATACACAGGTGTAGTGCACACAGGGGGCGTAAGCTGGCATACACAGGTGTAGTGCACACAAGGGGGCGTAAGCTGGCATACACAGGTGTAGTGCACACAAGGGGGCGTAAGCTGGCATACACAGGTGTAGTGCACACAAGGGGGCATAAGCTGGCATACACAGGTGTTGTGCACACAAGGGGGAGTAAGCTGGCATACACAGGTGTTGTGCACACAAGGGGGCGTAAGCTGGCATACACAGGTGTAGTGCACACAAGGGGGCGTAAGCTGGCATACACAGGTGTTGCATGTGCAGGAGAAGTTCACATACTGAAGAAACCAATCACATTGTCCTAAATAGTATCATGGCATAAAAAAAACACAAGTAATTACTGATTCTAATTTAATTACAGAGCATGAATGAACAAATATACATGGGAACCCTGATATGCAGATCCGTTATATAAATACACCAAAAGACCCCTATTTATATGAGGATAACCCCTTATTCTTTTGACTATAGAGTATTTATTTAGATTATTGTTTTACAGTCTTGTTTATTAAAGTTTTAATAAAATGATACATTTTTTTTAAACCCTTTTTGTTGTAGATTTCTCACATACCATGATATATACATAAAATAATGGTAAAGTTTGAATTTGCTGGGTCTGCTGAGAAAAAAAAAAAAGTTTGTACGGTTTCTTGACGAAAAATTACTTCTAGTATTGCTTAAATGTGAGCAGAAACTAAATGTCCCAAAACGACTCGGCAAAGGGTGTGAAATGACTCAGCAGCTTAAGGGGTTAATATATACTATTTTAGAGGGGAGACTAAATTAATTTCAAGGTATGGTGCCACATGTAAAGGGTTAATCTAGTCAAAAATAAACGTTCATGATTCAGATAGATTTGCAGTTTGGCATTAAAGGCTCCTTGTTCTTTCCTTCAGGGACCTGTCCTTCATTAAGATTATGGATGTGGGACGAAGATACTTGGTCAACCGTGTAATGGATCATATCCAGAGTCGTATTGTTTACTACCTGATGAACATACACGTCACACCGCGATCCATCTACTTGTGCCGGCACGGCGAGAGTGAGCTGAATCTTAAGGGGAAGATTGGTGGAGATTCTGGGCTCTCCAACCGAGGGAAAGCGGTAATGTGATCTTTGAATATAGGTTATGTAGCAACAAGGCACTGAGACAGATCCAGATTTGGGTGGGACGGGTCAAACATCCACTTAAAGGACCGGTAAACACAGTAGATTTGCATAATCAACAAATGCAAGATAACAAGACAATGTTATAGCACTTAGTCTGAACTTCAAATAAATAGTAGATTTTTTTTCTGACAATTTTAAAAATGTCTATTTCCACTCCCCCAGCACCATGTGCCAGCCATTAGCCAATTACAAATGCACACACGTTTATTCTGTGAATTCTTGCACATGCTCAGTAGGAGCTGGTGACTCAAAAAGTGTAAATAATAAAAAGTCTGTGCACATTTTGTTAATGGAAGTAAATTGGAAAGTTGTTTAAAATTACTGCTCTATCTGAATAATGAAAGTTTAATTTTGACTTGAGTGTCCCTTTTTAGCTTCTGCAACAAGCCATGAATTACATCATAACTTACAATAGGGTCCAAAAGTCTGCGGCCACTACCACAATCTTTAGTTTTCCAGGAATGCTGAAATGAAAGCAATTTGTTTCTCAGTATTTGGTGTCAAAAACCATTTAACTTAAAGGGACGTTAAACACGAATAGAATGATGCATTAAAAAAAGATTAGTCTGGGAATAACATGTAGATGTATTTTTTAAAGTTTCATTCATTGTTTAAATAGTGACAAAATAAGTGTAAAGTTTTAGTGTCTATAAAACAATGGGAGCTGCCATGTTGTAACGTACTAATTCTCTGGTGTGGCCGATTAGGGACAGTTATAAATTGGTCACTAGAATGTGCAGCCAATGGCTGTGAGGAATATAACAGTGTTCTGCACTTCCATTTTTAGCACGAACTGAAAAGCTCACAATTTCAGAAAGAAATTACAGGAAAAGTAAAATAAATAATGAAAGTATATGGAAGACTTTATATATATATATATATATATATATATATATATATATATATATATATATATATATATATATATATATATATATATAAATATAAATAATACGATTTATCATTTTATGTTACCATCTCAAAGTGTTTAGTGTTCCTTTTAATGACTGCTTTAACTGTGTCTGCAAGTTTGTGCAGAATTTTATCCGAGTTATTTCTGCACTCCTAGAGCGTCCCAGAGAGTCTCTAGAGTTGTCGCAGTGTGTTTTTGTTTATTTCTTTTTTCAAATGCTCAATGGGGTTGAGGTTGGGTAATTGTGGGAGCAGGCAAATTTGCACTCCTTGCTCTTCCTTATGTGCTTAGCCTGGTGTGTTTAGGATTGTTGTACTTCTGGAAAATAAATCTCGTTCCACACAACTATAAGCCAGAAGGAAGAGCGTGGGTCTCATTAGTTGATCTTCTGTAAGTTACCAACTCCAGAACAGGGAACACTTAAATATTTTGTGCAAATTTAATTGTAGGTTTTACCCACTATGAGGTTTAGCCTCTCATGCTGTTGTCTCCTTACATGAACTCTGAGATTGCAACCCAAAAATGTAATTATTAAACAGGACATTTTATATTCAACTGTGAAACTACTGCATTGTTTGGCCCATGCAGACTTGTTTTATTATGCAATGGTTTAGAGACAGCTGCTCAACCATGAAGCAGACTTTTAGTCCACTCTTTGTTTCTGTTCATAGTTCAGCTGGGCTTGAATTGTGATTGCAGATGCTGTTATATGCCATAATGATGTTGGCTTGATATACTGGTCTTCTGGTGGTTTGGTCACTTTAGGTCTTCCTGGTCTTGCCGTAGATAAAAATGATGTTTCAGAAAACTTTGTACTCCCCACTTATAAATATTCTCCTTAGATGCAATTTGGTGCTGGGGGAGTTTTTCAGCACGTAGAACTGAATTCACTAAGCTACCTTGGCATAACAAAATTATTTTTGTAATGATAGAATGTTTAACTTTCTTGTGGTATTATATTGTATTAAGATTTAACAGTACTAATTTTAATATCTAAGATTTGCAAACATTGAATGAGTTGAAATATCTTGACAGTTCATTACCTGAATAATACAAATGAACAAGTAGAAACTTTACTCATGCTAGTTTGGTGAAGACGTTGTTGTATTTAGCATTTCATGTACAAAGGACGAGACCTGGCAAGTCCCCTTTTTTTTTTTTTTTTTTTTTCTTCAGGATGTATTTGTGCTGGTTTATGCTTTTACAGTTTTGTATTATCTTGTGATATAAAGCTTGAGCCATTGCTATGATGATAATAATCAGCTGATACGTACTATTCATTTTTTTTATTACCACCCAATTTCATTGTATTTCCTTTATGGAAGAGCATTTGCCCCCTTGGGATTCAGACTTGTGGCTCTGAGGTCGGAACATTTACCACATCTCAGAGATGTGCATTTGGATATTTCGTGAAACTCCAAATGTGGAAGAAGGCGGCCCTTCGTGCCGCTCGGCCATTTTCTTTGCCAAATTCATTCTTGTGAAACACAATAAAACTGGATTTGCACAAGAATGCCTTCTGCATGCGGAGGTTCATGATACATCCAAATGCACATCTCTTCTCTAAGTATCCTGAAGTACTAATTAGCCGGTTAGGTGCCGCATAATCTTACGCGCCGGTTAGGTGCCGTGTAGTCACACCTGCTGCTGACAGTTATGTACAGAGTAATCTCACATACTAGTGACAGCTCTCACCTACGGGTGACTGTTATATACAGTGTAGCCCTGAATACTGGGGACCATTATGTACAGTGTAATCCCAGATACTGGGGACCATTACGTACAGTGTAATCCCAGATACGGGTGACAGTTATATACAGTGTAGCCCTGAATACTGGGGACCATTATGTACAGTGTAATCCCAGATACGGGTGACAGTTATATACAGTGTAGCCCTGAATACTGGGGACCATTATGTACAGTGTAATCCCAGATACTGGTGACAGTTATATACAGTGTAGCCCTGAATACTGGGGACCATTATGTACAGTGTAATCCCAGATACGGGTGACAGTTATATACAGTGTAGCCCTGAATACTGGGGACCATTATGTACAGTGTAATCCCAGATACGGGTGACAGTTATATACAGTGTAGACCTGAATACTGGGGACCATTATGTACAGTGTAATCCCAGATACGGGTGACAGTTATATACAGTGTAGCCCTGAATACTGGGGACCATTATGTACAGTGTAATCCCAGATACGGGTGACAGTTATATACAGTGTAGCCCTGAATACTGGGGACCATTATGTACAGTGTAATCCCAGATACGGGTGACAGTTATATACAGTGTAGCCCTGAATACTGGGGACCATTATGTACAGTGTAATCCCAGATACGGGTGACAGTTATATACAGTGTAGCCCTGAATACTGGGGACCATTACGTACAGTGTAATCCCAGATACGGGTGACAGTTATATACAGTGTAGGCTTGAATACTGGGGTCCATTATGTACAGTGTAATCCCAGATACTGGGGACCATTACGTACAGTGTAATCCCAGATACGGGTGACGGTTATATACAGTGTAGGCTTGAATACTGGGGACCATTATGTACAGTGTAATCCCAGATACGGGTGACAGTTTTATATACAGTGTAGCCCTGAATACTGGGGACCATTATGTACAGTGTAATCCCAGATACGGGTGACAGTTATATACAGTGTAGCCCTGAATACTGGGGACCATTATGTACAGTGTAATCCCAGATACGGGTGACAGTTATATACAGTGTAGACCTGAATACTGGGGACCATTATGTACAGTGTAATCCCAGATACTGGGGACCATTATGTACAGTGTAATCCCAGATACTGTGGACCATTACGTACAGTGTAATCCCAGATACGGGTGACAGTTATGTAGCCTACAGGCTGGTAGAAGTGAACTGAAAATTAGTTAGACCCAGAGGACATCTGGTGCTGTGATCAGAGCTTCAGCCACTTGTCGCTCCTTTTATTAAATAATGCCTCATTCTAAAGCCACAAACGTTGCTTGTTCTACTGCAGAACTACCATGTGTTTATTTGCAAGCTGTGACACACCAGTAGTATATGGCAATCTTTAAAATAAAATTACTAAAATCTAAATTTGCAAAACACTTAATTCCAGTATATATTTTCTGATCGGTTCTGCTACCCATGAATCACAGTGTGTGAGAGACTTACAAAACACGATGCATATACGAGATGTTCTTAGCAACTTATATACGTTTTTGTTCTCAAGCAAGATCAGAAATAAGTTTAGATGACTTCAAATGGCAATAGAAAACAATTGTGCAGAAGATCTATTTTCAGTTCCTTGTGCATAAGGGACCTAGGTGATCACTTTTTGTTCTTCATCTCACTTTGGAGTTTGTGCGCTGCCTGCTTTCTACACCGAGAGGGATGGCACGGTGCCAGGCTGTGGGGAGTGTCACCCGCGCTTGTATTGCAATATAGTACTGTAGCTGGCAAACGGAACGTGATAAGAACTGTAATCTCACGGAGATAAGACAGCGCTGGCTTGTCCCTGAGATTCCACCTCCTCCTGTTGTCCCTAAGGAGAGAGAGTGATTTTATTTTGCAACGTGGAGCTCAGGGTCAGCCAACCATGATTATAGACTTAACTCTTTCCCTGACAGAACATGAAATTCTAAATTAAAACTTCCATGCTTTAGACGGAGCTTTTAAATGTACTTCTGTTATCAAATTCACTTTGTTCTTTTTGTATCCTTTGTTTAAAAGAATATCTAGGTAGGCTCAGGAGCAGTAATGCACTACTGGGAGCTAGCTGCTGATTGGCGGTTTCACACAAAGGCCGCTTGTCCTTGGCTCAGCAGATGTGTTCAGCTAGCTCCCAGTATTGTGTTTCTGCTCTGGATCTGAATTGTAGTGATTAAACACACAGTGCAATAAAAAAGGTTCTAACGCTTGCATAGTACACTTTACAGCATTTTCTTTTTTACACTTTTTTATGCCCCTTTAACACTTTCATCACTGTAGAATCATGAATTGTTCTTTGGGCCCCTCACATGTACTCAGCTGATCGGTCTGCAACAGGGAGCACACATTAATGTAAGAATAGGCAAACCACTTCTACCGTCCCTTTATTTGGCCTTCATTTTCACTCCACAAATGTTATCTCTGCTACGCTCAAGTTGTAGCTACTCTGCAACTCTTTGCATGTGCCTTGTCTGCTGCTAACGCCCCTCTGTGTGTGACCCCCACTGCTGTTTGCTCACACGCCCCTCTGTGTGTGACCCCCACTGCTGTTTGCTCACATGCCCCTCTGTGTGTGACCCCCACTGCTGTTTGCTCACATGCCCCTCTGTGTGTGACCCCCACTGCTGTTTGCTCACATGCCCCTCTGTGTGTGACCCCCACTGCTGTTTGCTCACATGCCCCTCTGTGTGTGACCCCCACTGCTGTTTGCTCACATGCCCCTCTGTGTGTGACCCCCCCACTGCTGTTTGCTCACATGCCCCTCTGTGTGTGACCCCCCCACTGCTGTTTGCTCACACGCCCCTCTGTGTGTGACCCCCACTGCTGTTTGCTCACATGCCCCTCTGTGTGACCCCCACTGCTGTTTGCTCACATGCCCCTCTGTGTGTGACCCCCACTGCTGTTTGCTCACATGCCCCTCTGTGTGTGACCCCCACTGCTGTTTGCTCACATGCCCCTCTGTGTGTGACCCCCACTGCTGTTTGCTCACATGCCCCTCTGTGTGTGACCCCCACTGCTGTTTGCTCACATGCCCCTCTGTGTGTGACCCCCACTGCTGTTTGCTCACATGCCCCTCTGTGTGTGACCCCCACTGCTGTTTGCTTACATGCCCCTCTGTGTGACCCCCACTGCTGTTTGCTCACATGCCCCTCTGTGTGACCCCCACTGCTGTTTGCTCACATGCCCCTCTGTGTGTGACCCCCACTGCTGTTTGCTCACATGCCCCTCTGTGTGACCCCCACTGCTGTTTGCTCACATGCCCCTCTGTGTGTGACCCCCACTGCTGTTTGCTCACATGCCCCTCTGTGTGACCCCCACTGCTGTTTGCTCACATGCCCCTCTGTGTGTGACCCCCACTGCTGTTTGCTCACATGCCCCTCTGTGTGTGACCCCCACTGCTGTTTGCTCACATGCCCCTCTGTGTGACCCCCACTGCTGTTTGCTTACATGCCCCTCTGTGTGACCCCCACTGCTGTTTGCTCACATGCCCCTCTGTGTGTGACCCCCACTGCTGTTTGCTCACATGCCCCTCTGTGTGTGACCCCCACTGCTGTTTGCTCACATGCCCCTCTGTGTGTGACCTCCACTGCTGTTTGCTCACATGCCCCTCTGTGTGACCCTCACTGCTGTTTGCTCACATGCCCCTCTGTGTGTGACCCCCACTGCTGTTTGCTTACATGCCCCTCTGTGTGACCCCCACTGCTGTTTGCTCACATGCCCCTCTGTGTGACCCCCACTGCTGTTTGCTCACATGCCCCTCTGTGTGACCCCCACTGCTGTTTGCTCACATGCCCCTCTGTGTGTGACCCCCACTGCTGTTTGCTCACATGCCCCTCTGTGTGTGACCCCCACTGCTGTTTGCTCACATGCCCCTCTGTGTGTGACCCTCACTGCTGTTTGCTCACATGCCCCTCTGTGTGTGACCCCCACTGGTGTTTGCTCACATGCCCCTCTGTGTGTGACCCTCACTGCTGTTTGCTCACATGCCCCTCTGTGTGACCCCCACTGCTGTTTGCTCACATGCCCCTCTGTGTGACCCCCACTGGTGTTTGCTCACATGCCCCTCTGTGTGACCCCCACTGGTGTTTGCTCACATGCCCCTCTGTGTGACCCCCACTGCTGTTTGCTCACATGCCCCTCTGTGTGACCCCCACTGGTGTTTACTCACATGCCCCTCTGTGTGACCCCCACTGCTGTTTGCTCACATGCCCCTCTGTGTGACCCTCACTGCTGTTTGCTCACATGCCCCTCTGTGTGTGACCCCCACTGGTGTTTGCTCACATGCCCCTCTGTGTGTGTGACCCTCACTGCTGTTTGCTCACATGCCCCTCTGTGTGACCCCCACTGCTGTTTGCTCACATGCCCC
The DNA here is from genome assembly GCF_027579735.1 of Bombina bombina. Classification (NCBI taxonomy): domain Eukaryota; kingdom Metazoa; phylum Chordata; class Amphibia; order Anura; family Bombinatoridae; genus Bombina; species Bombina bombina. Next base: position 410,991,841 of record NC_069505.1, read on the forward strand.
TCTGTGTGTGACCCTCACTGCTGTTTGCTCACATGCCCCTCTGTATGTGACCCCCACTGCTGTTTGCTCACATGCCCCTCTGTGTGTGACCCCCACTGCTGTTTGCTCACATGCCCCTCTGTGTGTGACCCTCACTGCTGTTTGCTCACATGCCCCACTGTGTGACCCTCACTGCTGTTTGCTCACATGCCCCACTGTGTGACCCTCACTGCTGTTTGCTCACATGCCCCTCTGTGTGACCCCCACTGCTGTTTGCTCACATGCCCCTCTGTGTGACCCCCACTGCTGTTTGCTCACATGCCCCTCTGTGTGTGACCCCCACTGCTGTTTGCTCACATGCCCCTCTGTGTGTGACCCCCACTGCTGTTTGCTCACATGCCCCTCTGTGTGACCCTCACTGCTGTTTGCTCACATGCCCCTCTGTGTGTGACCCCCACTGCTGTTTGCTCACATGCCCCTCTGTGTGTGACCCCCACTGCTGTTTGCTCACATGCCCCTCTGTGTGACCCTCACTGCTGTTTGCTCACATGCCCCTCTGTGTGTGACCCCCACTGCTGTTTGCTCACATGCCCCTCTGTGTGACCCTCACTGCTGTTTGCTCACATGCCCCTCTGTGTGTGACCCCCACTGCTGTTTGCTCACATGCCCCTCTGTGTGTGACCCCCACTGCTGTTTGCTCACATGCCCCTCTGTGTGTGACCCCCACTGCTGTTTGCTCACATGCCCCTCTGTGTGTGACCCCCACTGCTGTTTGCTCACATGCCCCTCTTAGTGTGACCCCCACTGCTGTTTGCTCACATGCCCCTCTGTGTGTGACCCCCACTGCTGTTTGCTCACATGCCCCTCTGTGTGACCCTCACTGCTGTTTGCTCACATGCCCCTCTGTGTGTGACCCCCACTGCTGTTTGCTCACATGCCCCTCTGTGTGTGACCCCCACTGCTGTTTGCTCACATGCCCCTCTGTGTGTGACCCCCACTGCTGTTTGCTCACATGCCCCTCTGTGTGTGACCCCCACTGCTGTTTGCTTACATGCCCCTCTGTGTGTGACCCCCTCTGCTGTTTGCTCACATGCCCCTCTGTGTGTGACCCCCACTGCTGTTTGCTCACATGCCCCTCTGTGTGTGACCCCCACTGCTGTTTGCTCACATGCCCCTCTGTGTGTGACCCCCACTGCTGTTTGCTCACATGCCCCTCTGTGTGTGACCCCCACTGCTGTTTGCTCACATGCCCCTCTGTGTGTGACCCCCACTGCTGTTTGCTCACATGCCCCTCTGTGTGTGACCCCCACTGGTGTTTGCTCACATGCCCCTCTGTGTGTGACCCCCACTGGTGTTTGCTTACATGCCCCTCTGTGTGTGACCCCCACTGCTGTTTGCTCACATGCCCCTCTGTGTGTGACCCCCACTGGTGTTTGCTTACATGCCCCTCTGTGTGTGACCCCCACTGCTGTTTGCTCACATGCCCCTCTGTGTGTGACCCCCACTGGTGTTTGCTTACATGCCCCTCTGTGTGACCCCCACTGCTGTTTGCTCACATGCCCCTCTGTGTGACCCTCACTACTGTTTGCTTACATGCCCCTGCATGCTATATATAGGGTCGGCTATGTTTTCCTGGACACTTATGAGTTACACATGCTGCAGGGTAAGCAAGGCGAAACATGTATTGTTCCTCTGGACATCACATGAATAGTGCGGATGAAGAGCACACCCTACAGCATGTGTAACTCATAAGTGTCCAGGAAAACATGGCCGAGGTGGCAACCCTAGCTATATAACGCCTAGACATTAGCTAGGGCTCATCTGTCACCTGCCCCAGCCCATGTCATGTGGCTTATGTTGGCTCTTCTGCTGCTCCCAAACATTTGAGATGCCATGAACGTTCTGTAAGGTAAATTATAGATCGGTGTGAACTCCCTGAAGAACTACAATATCAAGTTGTGCTGTGGGTGTACTCAGATATACAGCATATGGGTCACGCAGACGCCCAGCTGGGCAGCCTCTATGGGTTGCTAAACATATCCTCAGCCTCAGTATGGACAACTGGTTTATGTTGCCATCAGTGCTCTGATGAAAATGTACAGAATAAGGAAGTGGTGGAAATGTTTTGGCTTACAAGGTGGATAAACCCACAAATTGACCCACAAATTAAGTAACTAACTCTGTGTAGTAATTATGTTTTCCAATAACTTAAGTTCCCCCAAGCCTACAGGAAATGAGGAAATTAAGCCCTATAGGCCTTTTTAAAGAGACAAAAATGATGAGGGAAGATTAAAGGGGTATTGGCATACAAACATACCAAGCTTTAATTCCTTAGATCATGTCATTTTTACTCTACTTACCCTAGATCAGTGCTTGATAAACCCAGGTACCAGGGAGCCACTGGCACCTTAAAGTGAAGCCCTGGTTTAGAGTTTCTAAGACATCCATGTGTGCCCCCTACTCCCCCCCCCCCCCCCCACTGGCTGCCACCAGCCTTACCTAAAATGTGTCTTGATGCGGCTGGATCCTTTCCTTTCTAGTTCTTGCACCTGGGAAATACAAATCTAACTTTTGTGTTACATTATGTGTGTGCATAAAACCATATATAGAATAGGGAAGTTTCTGGTTACTAAATGTATTGCCTGGCTCCTAGATTTTGAACACATTTATTGAGCCCTGCTCTAGATTTGCCTGTGTGTTTTTTCTCCAATTTATGGACACAGCTGGTCAATTAGCTGCAGAGCCTGACTATTGCTGGCTGTGTCCTGCTTGGTAGCTTCAAAGCTTGTTGTTTCCGAACAGGACTTTAACCTCCACAAAGGGGCTATAGACATAGGTAAACATATGACCAGCTATGTCAGTAAGGCATTACTTCACGTTCCCTAGCAGCACTGCAGTACAGGGAAGTATTTAAAGCTCACGTTATGTTCATGCATTTTTTTAATGAATCGATGATGTGTGTGTGTGTGTGTATAAATGTGTATATATGTATGTATATATATATATATATATATATATATATATATATATATATATATATATATATATATATATATAATTATGGAGTGGGTCTGCCTTTTTTTTATTTTATTATTATTATAATAAACTAAGCAAAATCGGTGCTAAACCATTTTAAGAGAAGAGATGTTGCAGTGTACAGTTTTTAAATAAAAGATAAATAAAATAATCTTGAGTCTGCTGCACATGTGTAAATCAAGATGTGTGTTCATGCCACATCCATATGAACTGGGCAGTGACTGGTTTGCAAGGGTCCCGTGATACTGGGAACTTATCTGACAAACCAAAGCTGTATTAGTTACTATACCATGCTTCTCTGATATAACTGCAGTTTCATGTAACTTCCAATTTGTATTTCATGTTTGTTTAACCACTGACAATGATTAGTTATTTCATGTATATATATTTTAAAATATATATATATATATATAGTGTGTGTGTGTATATGTACATGTCCAAATTGGGCCCAGAGTGTCAATATTTTGTGTGGCCACCATTATTTTCCAGCATTGCCTTAACCCTATTGGGCATGGAGTTTACCAGAGCTTCACAGGTTGCCACTGTAGTCCTCCATGACGACATCACAGAGCTGGTGGATATTAGAGACCTTGCGCTTCCCCACCTTCCGTTTGAGGATGCCCCACAGATGCTCAATAGGGTTTAGGTCTGGAGACATGCTTGGCCAGTCCATCACCTTTACCCTCACCTTTTTTTTTTTTAACAAGGCAGTGGTCATCTTGGAGGTGTGTTTGGGACTTTCGTTATCATGTTGGAGGACTGCCCTGCAGCCCAGTCTTCGAAGGGAGGGGATCATGCTCTGCTTTAGTATGTGTCAGTAGATGTTGGCATTCGTGGTTCCCTCAATGAACTGTAGCTCCTCAGTGCCGGCAGCACTCATGCAGGCCCAGACCATGGCACTCCCAACACCATGCTTTACTGTAGGCAAGACACACTTGTCTGTGTACTCCTCACCTGGTTGCCGCCACACACGCTTGACACCATAGGAACCAAATAAGTTTATCTTAGTCTCATCGGACCACAGGACATGGTTCCAGTAATCCATGTCCTTAGTCTGCTTGTATTCAGCAAACTGTTTGCGGGCTTTCTTGTGCATCATCTTTAGAAGAGGCTTCTATCTGGGACGACAGCCATGCAGACCAATTTGATGCAGTGTGCAGCGTATGGTCTGAGCACTGACAGGCTGACCCCCCCACCCCTTCAACCTCTGCAGCAATACTGGCAGCACTCATACGTCTATTTGCCAAAGACAACCTCTGGATATGAAGCTGAGCACGTGCACTCAACTTCTTTGGTCGACCATGGCGAGGCCTGTTCTGAGTGGAACCTGTCCTGTGAAACCGCTGTATGGTCTTGCCCACCGTTTCAGGGTCTTGGCAATCTCAGTTTCAGGGTCTTGGCAATCTTCTTATAGCCTAGGCCATCTTAATGTAGAGCAACACTTCTTTTTTTTTTTTTAGATCCTCAAAACATGAGGTGCGATGTTGAACTTCCAGTGACCAGTATGGGAGAGTGTGAGAGCGATTACACCAAATGTAACACACCTGCTCCCCATTCACACCTGAGACCTTGTAACACTAACGAGTCACATGACACCGGGGAGGGAAAATGGCTAATTGGGCCCAATTTGGACATTTCCACTTAGGGGTGTACTCACTTTTGTTGCCAACGGTTTAGACATTAATGGCTGTGTGTTGAGTTATTTTGAGGGGGCAGCAAATTTACACCGTTATACAGGCTGTACACTCACTACTTTACATTGTAGCAAAGTGTAATTTCTTCAGTGTTGTCACATGAAAAGATATAATAAAAGAATTAAAGATTTACAAAAATGTGAGGGTAGGGTTGCCACCTCAGCCATGTTTTCCTGGACACTTATGAGTTACACATGTATTGTGTTTCTGGACAGCGCTATTCATATTCCTCCCTGCAGCATGTGTAACTTATAAGTGTTCTGTATTTTAAGGGACGGATGGCAACCCTAGTGAGGGGTGTACTCACTTTAGTGAGATACTGTCTCTGTGTGTATATGTGTATGTATAATATATATATATATATATATATATATATATATATATATATATATATATATATATATATATATATATTCCAAAAAATAAATACAGTACTCAATGGACTTGAAAGTAAAAAATTACTTTATTATCCATAGTTAAAAATGGGGGATAGGCATGACATTTTGAACAATGGATAATTAAAAGTTATTTTTTACTTTCAAGTCCAGCGAGTGCTGTCTTTTTTGGATCTTTGTATTTTTTTGACATACACACCCTGGCAGATGCAAAGCTGTAGATAATTATATATATATTCACACAGAGAAAGTCCAGCACTCGCTTACAAGCTCTCAGCTAAGATTAAAAGCAAAACTGG